>NW_028270167.1:33369624-33669624 GCF_037043375.1 Chiloscyllium plagiosum | reverse complement strand
ATTGTTTTTCCAGCATCACACTTTTCAACCCAAAGACAAATTCTGTGTCGGCTGGCTCATCTGGTTGGGCAGATTTTCTTCATAATGTCTGATGTATTTTCTCCAATAAAAGTATTGTTTGATGTGGGCACCTCTTTTAATGTTGGTGGCTGCTTGTGACTACCAGCATGTCTGCTGTTCTGAAACTGTCTTATCTCTGCACATTTTCTAGGAGTGACCTATAATTTGTAACATTCTTTTATCCACGTTTGGACATTGTATGTCTGAGGCCTCTTGATGCACAGCACTAACAGGTTCTCAGTTCAGGTTGTAATTTTGCCCACTGAGCTGGTAGGTTTGTTCTCAGACATTTAATCCCCATGCTAGGTAACATAATCAGTGAGCCTCCGGTGAAACGCTGGTGTTCTGTCCCGCTTTCTATTTATGTGCCTTGATCTGTTACGGTGGGTGATATCATTTTCTGTTCTTTTTCTGAGAGGTTGATAAATGGGTTCAAAATCAATGTGTTTATTGATGGAGTTCCGGTTTGAATGCCAGGCCTCGAGGAATTCCTGTGTGTGTCTCTGTTTAGCCTGTGCTAGAATGGATGTGTTGTCCCAGTCAAAGTGGTGTCCTCCTTTATTTGTGAATGGATACTAGTGATAGTGGGTCATGTCTTTTGGTGGCTAGCTGGTGTTTGTGTATCTTGGTGACTGGTTTCTTGCCTGTCTGTCAGATGTACTGTTCATTGCAGTCCTTGCAGGGTATTTTATAAATGACATTCATTTTGTTGGTTGTTTGTACAAGGTCCTTGAGGTTCATCAGTAGCTGTTTCAGTGTGATGGTTGGTTTGTGTGCTACCATGATGCCAAGAGATCGAGTAGTCTGGTAGTCATCTCCAAGATGTCTTTGATGTATAGTAGTATGGCTAGAGTCTCTGGGCATGTTGTGTCTTGTTTGGATTTGTTGTTTAAGAATCAGTGGATTGTGTTCATTGTTCTTGAATACACTATTTTTCTTCTGCTTGTAGTTCCTGGGTACTGCAGTGTGTTGTGACCTGTTTAAATAACGTCCAGGTGCAGCTCTGTTAGTGGGTATTGGGATGATTGCTCCTGTCGTTAACTATCTGGTCTGTGTGTGTTGCTTTCCTGTGGACGCTGGTCTGCAGTTCTCCATTGACTGTTCGTTCCACGGTGACATCTAGAAAGGGGAGTCTTGTTGTGCTCTTCCTCTTTGGCAAAATTTATGCCAGCAAGGATGTTGTAAATGATATTGTAGGTTTCCTCTAATTTGTTCCGTTTCATGATGAGAAAGGTGTCATCCACATAGTGGACCCAAAGCTTGGGTGGATCGTGGACAGGGCTGTTCGTTTGAGTCTCTGCATTACTCGTTCTCCTAAGAATCCTGATATTGGTGATCCTATGGGTGTCCCATTGATTCGTTTGTAAGTCTTTTCATTGAAGGGGTGAAGTGGGTAGTGAGGCACAGGTCTACTTGTTTGAGGTTGCTGCCCTTGCTGATGGAGTTGGTGCTGTCTGGAGTTTGTCCTTGGATCGTCTAGTAGTGAGGCCAGTGTTTCTTTGGCCTGGCTGATGTTAATTGATGTAAATAGAGCCGTAACGTCGAAGGAGAATTGCAGAGATGTGGACAAAAAGAACTTCTTAGCAGCACTGGAGTCAACCCTGAAAGACAATGCAATCATGGAAGAAACTCAGCAGACCATCAGACAGACAGTAGCACCAACACTAAGCAGGAAGATAGAAGGGACACCCTCAACACAGGAAAGGAAAGCCCAGAAGGATTCAGAAGAGACAAATCTTGTAATCCTATCTGCAGACAAAGGGCACATGACCGTCATCCTAAATAGAATACAGTACATTGAAAAGGTGAACTCACTGCTCACAAATATCCACACCTTCCAACAGGTGGCGATAGACCCAACTCCACAGCTAGAAAACTATCACAGCAGCACTGAAGAAACTCCATAAATCAGGCGAGATTAACAAGACAGATTTCCAAAGAAAGAAACCTGATGGATCACATCCCGCTTCTAAGGATTATCTAAGGTACAAAACCAGGGCCCCCCCAGATGGATCGTCTCACTCCCTGGCACACCAACATACAGACTAGCAAAGGAACTTCACCGTAAACAGATACACCTAGTAGAACACTCCTGCCACTCCATCCACTCCACCCAAGAATTCCTGAACATCATCAAGATACCAAGATAGAAGAGGGCAAAGTCATAGTCTCCTTCGACCTAACAGCTCTTCACATCAATTAACATCACCCTAGCCAAAGAAACTGACCTCACTACTAGACAATCCAAGGACACAAACACCAGACAGCACCAACTCCATCAGCAAGGACAGCATCCTCAAGCTAGTAGACCTGTGCCTCACTACCCACTTCACCTTCAATGAAATGACTACAAACAAATCAACGGGACACACATGAGATCACCAATATTCTTGGCAGAAGCACTAATGCAGAGGCTCAAACAAACAGTCCAACCCAAGCTTTGGGTCCACGCTGTGGATGACATCTTTGTCATCATGAAACGGAACAAATTAGAGGAAACCTACAATATCGTTAACAAGATCCTTACTGGCATAAAGTTCACGAAAGAGGAAGAGAACAACAGACTCCCCTTCTTAGATGTCACAGTGAAATCAACAGTCGACAAAGAATTGCAGACCAGTGTATATAGGAAAGCAACACATAGACCAGATACTCAACTACAGAGCATATTCATGAACAACAGGTACCCGATGAACACAGTCCACTGATTCTTAAACAACAAACCCAAACAAGAAGACACAACATGCCCAGAGACTCTAGCCACACTACCAAACGTCAAAGACATCTTGGAGATGACTACCAGACTACTCTGACCTCTTGGCATCACGGTAGCCCACAAACCTATCAACACACTGAAACAGCTACTGATTCTAAAGGACCCTCTACCAGCAACCAAAAAAAATGTCATTTGCAAGGACTGTAACAAGCAAATGCAGGAGGTCACAGTGGATCAGGCAGCACATAGAGGGAGGGAAGGCAAGCTGACATGTTGAGTCTAGATGAGCTTATCGGAGCGCCTAAAACATTTTGACTTATGTCTGATAAACCAAATGGCATAGGAACAGGAGCGCATTTAATACCAGTCAAATGGATAAAGTGGTGCTGGAAAAGCACAGCAAGTCATGCAGCAGCCGATGAAAACCGACGTTTCGGGCAAAAGCCCTTCATCAGGAAAGCTGCTGTGCTTTTCTAGTACCACTCTAATCTTGACTGTAATCTCCAGCACCTTCACTCTTCTTCACCTTTGCCCACTTCAATATATGTCATCCACAGTATTCCCATAACCCTCTATGCCATTGATAATCAAAAATATATCACTATGCTTTAAACAAACAGACTGAGCTGTCATAGCCTTTGGGATGCATTCACTACCCTCTGAGCAAAAACACGACTTCTCCTCCTCTCAGCCTTAAGTGGCCTCCACCTGATTTTTAAAGGGTGCCCCTTGGTTCTAAATATCCTCCCTGCACCAATTCATCAAGTATTTCACACAGTTCAATTCCGCGCGTTTCTTATAGTATGCAAAAATCTGATAGATCAAAATGGAGTACAGTTCTCAATGTGCCTTCGGCCGATAGAAAATCAAATGCATTTTGATGCAGTGAGTGAGTCATCAACGTTGCCCATCCCTTGGCGAGAAAACGCCAATCACCGCTTTAGCTGGAGAGGGAGATTGAGATTTTTTGATCTGAGCTCCACCCAGTGTGAGCACTGCACCCGTCAGTTTCATTGGTTTGCTCTCTCGTCACTCTCCGGAGGGTCACATGCAGCTGGAAGTGGCAGCGCTCTGGGTCTGGGCTGCTTGTTCAGGGAGCTGACCTATCGATGACAGCATTCATGTGATTAAATTCTTCCCCCCCCTCAGCTGATCAGTCCCGGAAGCGTTCCGCTGTGTAACATATGTCACCTTGCCCTGCGGTTGGCTACATGATGCATTGTTTCCATGTAATTTGTTACATCATCCGGGCCGGATGGAGACCGGAGTAGTTTTAAACCGGGAGCCCTCAATCCCGGACTCCCCAAGACCATTCCCCGGGCCGCAATTACTGAAACCGACAAAGTGAGACCGGGGGCTCCTTGTGGAGTTTACCAGCTCGGGTCCTGGCTTGTTCTGTCGTGTCGTTTTAACACGGAAATCAACATCGTTACCGACTGAATCATGGCAAGGGCTGCCATACCTCCAGGAATCCGCTGTATTCAGGCGTTTTCCAGAGACAGCTGGTAAGGATTGTGTACGATATTATACCTAGTCGGGTGTCCTGGTGAAACCGGGGTTGTGTTGCCCGGTAACTGAGTCTTTAGACAAAATGCATTCCCTCCCCCCACTGGCCCTTCAACTCCCATTCCAGGCAAGAAACAAAGCCATGGTCTTTGTGTGTCGCTACATTGTGTGACCGTCCCTGTCTTGTCTGTCCATCTTCCTTTTGCCAGCAATATAATTTCCTCGGCTCTGTGCTTTTGTTACTTATCTGGTGCGAATCACTCCCTTAATAGCTGGCTCGCAGAGTCTGCAAGTTTTACTTCTGTCTGCAAGCGGGTACCACCTTTCACTGTAGTTCCTGAGCTCCCTCCTCGCCTGTCATTACCTGCTGCCATGCTCCTTCTCCTTATCCTCTCCCACAGTACCATGACCTCTCTCATTTTCAATCGTGCGTTCATTTGTTCAAACCACTTTCTTTTCCCACTGTATAACAGTCATTGCAACGATTTTCTCCTGTCCAGTTTTCTTGCTAAGTTTCAGATCTTTAGTACGAGTTCTCCTAATCAATTCAGCCAACTGTTTCTTCCTGACTTCCAAAGATAATTTTGCAAAATTGTACAGTGTTGTAATAAAAGCAAAACACAGCAATGTGTTGGAGATCTGAAATAAAACAGAAGGTGTGGAAGAAACTCACCAGGACTGGAAGCATTGTGGAGAGAGGAAGCTTTTGAGTCCAATATGAGGGGTCACAATTTCAAGATTGTCAACACGAGAGCTAGGAGTGAGAGCAGGAGAAACCTCTTTACTCAGAGAGTTGCTAGGGTTCGGAAAGTGCTGCCTGGTGGTTCAGTGGTTAGCACTGCTGCCTTGTAGCGCCAGGGACCTGGGTTTGATTCCAAACTTGGGCGAAGGTCTGCGTGGAGTTTGGACATTTCCCCCATGTCTCCGGGTGCTCTGGTTTCCACAGTCCAAAGATGTGTAGGTTATTTGAATTGTGTTCAGGGATGTGTAGGTTAGGTGCATTGGTCGGGAGTGGTGGGGGGGAGGGGGTGGATGGGGAGATGTAACGTTGTAGGGGAATGGGTCTGGGTAGGATACTCTTCAGAGAGTCTGTGTGGCCATTTTTGGCCAAATGACCAGTTTCCGCACTGCAGGGATTCTATGGGAGAGCGTTGTACTCTTGCTGTCTGATTATATATGACATGTAAAATCAATGATGTCTGAGGCTTGGTGATAAATTAGCTAGCTGGTGAGTTTGTGCTGCGGAATGATGTCAACAATCCAAGTTCAGTCCCAGTGCGAGCTCTGTGAGCTCATTGAGATTGACTTGCCTTCCCTTGCCGTAGCCTTGTGCCCCTCAAGATGCCTAACCACTCCCCTCGCTCAAATGGAGGGCAATGTTTTTTGTGCGCAATGGCTAATAATGTACCTACACCATTGTTGTGATAATGCAGAATACGGCAGGCATTTAGAACTTTTCATGCTCTTCAGTTTTTCATCTATTCGAGATGTGTTACAGCTGTGTATAGCACAATTTCTCAGTCAAATGTTTGTGTGGTATTATGATGTGTAATTGTGTCTAGTCTTTCATTTGACTTTGTCACCTTTTTAAAAGAATAGGTTGCTACAAGTTTAGAAATGCAGAGAAGCAATTTTATTTTTAATCAGCATCTCATTTGTATGTTGTCTGTTAAAGCATAGATCCTGAGTGGTGTTAACATGTTAGATGTGGAGAAGATGTTTTCTCTTATGGGAGAATCTGATTTTGTACTGATTTTAAAAAAACAGGGACACCCATTTAGGCAATAGCTTCATCCCTAGCATTTTAGTACGCAAATGTACGCAGGGGTTAGCATTCTCAGCACCAGGGACTCAGGTTCAATCCCAACCTCCAGGCGACTGTATTTGTGGCGTATGCACATTCTCTCCATTTCTGTAGGTTTCCACTGGGTGCTTGGTTTCCTCTCATTGTCCAAGGATGTGTAGGTTAGGTGGACTGGCTGTGGGAAAGGCTAGGAGGTGTGATCTGGTTGGGATGCTAGTCGGAGTGTTGGTGTGGTATCAATGGGCTGAATGGCCTGCTTCCATACTGCAGGGATTCTGATTCAAAATGGATGAGAAGTTTTAAGAGTCACAAGTCTCTAGCACACACTCTGCTTCTGACCCCTTCTTCAGGAAGGGAGAGTCTCTCTGAATAATTTTTAGTCCGATGGATACGTTTGCTAAACTTTCAACTCCCTTGCTTATCGGGTGGGCAGAAATGTAGGTTTGAGGTCATTCTCCACAGTCATAATGTTGTTAACTGGTGAAGCGGGTTTGAGGGGCTGAATGGCCTACCTCTAGTTGTGTTTAAAGACTAAACTGCATTGGAAATGGTCTAGCTCTCTGGCGTGTTGCTCAGCTCTGCTTTGCTTCCATTGGGTTGGACTGAAATGGCAGACCTTGGATAATTTGGGCGTAATACCATTTGCAGCAGAATTTCAGGTTATAACATAAAAGCAACTGTGTCTGATGTCTGTATTCCTTAAATTGAAATAAGAATAGTGAAAGTCTTTTTTTGGTTGACAGGCAACAGAACTGAAACTGCTGACATTACATGCTCCTGTTCTCTTGAACCCATCCCCTCTTCAATTGCTTTCCTCTGTTATTGAGTCATCTACAGTTTGACATTAGTCACATGAAATAGGATATCTGAAAAACTGTCAGAGCTGTATATATAACTTTACATTATATTAACTACTTCATCCCTGGCATTTTAGTATGCAAATGTTAACAACATGTTCATTTAGCTTAAATTTGTAACATTTTAAATTGAAGTAGTATTGTATTTATACAACAACCATTCACAACCTCAAGCATGTACCACAAGTACTTCAGAAGTATTTTTTAAAACGTTATTAAGTCTTGTCACTTTTATTGTGTCCAAGGATATTTTGACCACATTGAAGTCAACAATAAAAAGGCCATTGGTTAATATGATCTGACTATGTTTACACTGCAAGTCTGTGGAAGTAATTTGCAGTTGAAGTATTAGAATTCAGGAGGAGTAGGGGTTAATTAGAGTCATAGAGATGTACAGCATGGAAACAGACTCTTCGGTCCAACTCGTCCATGCCAAACAGATATCCCAACCCAATCTAGTCCTACCTCCCAGCACCCGACCCACATCCCTCCAAACTGTTCCTATTCGTATACCCATCTAGATGCCTTTTAAATGTTGCAATTGTACTAGCCTTCACTACTTCCTTTGACCGCTCATTCCATACACTTACCATCCTCTGCATGAAAAAGGTACCCCCAGGTCTTTTTTTTAAATATATATATCTTTTCCCTCTCACCCTAAACCTATGCCCTCTAGTTCTGGACTCCCCCACCTCAGGGATAAGAACTTGTCAATTTACCCAATCCATGTCCCTCATGATTTTGTAAACCTCTATAAGATCACACCTCAGCTCTGACTCTCTAGGGAAAACAGCCCCAGTCTATTCAACCACTCCTTTTAGCTCAAATCTTCCAACCCTGGCAACATCCTTGTAAATCTTTTCTGAACCCTGGCAACATCTTTCCGATAGGAAGGAGACCAGAATTGCATGCAATATTCCAGAATTGCCTTAACCAATGTCCTGTACAGCTGCAACATGACCTCCCAACTCCTGTACTCAATACTCTGACGAGTAAAAGAAAGCATACCACACACCTTCATTATTCTATCTGCCTGCGAATCTACTTTCAAGGAGCTATGAACCTGCATTCCAAGGTCACATTGTTCAGCAACACTCCCTCGGACCTTATCATTTAAGTGTATAAGTCCTGTTAAGATGTGCTTTCCCAAAGTGCGCACCTTGCATTTATCTAAATTAAACTCCATCTGCCACTCCTCAGCCCATTGGCCCATCTGATCAAGATCCCATTGTAATCCGAGGTAACCACCTTTGCTCTCCACTCCACTTCCAAATTTGGTGTCATCTGCAAATTTACTAACTATACCTCCTATGTTCATATCCAAATCATTTTTATAAATGACTAAAGGTAGTGGACACAGCACTGATCCTTGTGGCACTTCACTGGTCACAGGCCTCGTCTGAAAAACAACCCTCCACCACCACCCTCTTTCTTCTACCTTTGAGTCAGTTCTGTATCCAAATGGCTATTCTCCTTGTATTCCATGGGAAACCTTGTTGAACGCCTTACTGAAGTCCGTCTACTGCTCTGCCCTCATCAATCTTCTTTGTTACTTCTTCAAAAACTCAATCAAGTTTGTGAGGCATGTTTTCCCATGGACAAAGCCATGTTGACTATCCCTAATTAGTCCTTGCCTTTCCAAATGCATGTACATTCTGTCCCTCAGGATTCCCTCCAACAATTTGCCCACCACCGAAGTCAGGCTCACTGGTCTATAGTTCCCTGGCTTGTCCTTACCACCTTTCTTAATAATGGTACCACGTTAGCCAATCTCCAGTCTTGCGGCACCTCACCTGTTAGCTTCCCACAGAGTTCTAGGGTACACCTGATCAGCTCCTGGGGATTTATCCACTTTTGTGTTTCAAGACATCCAGCACTTCCTCCTCTGTAATGTGGACATTTTTCAAGATGTCAACATCTATTTCCCTACATTCTATATCTTCCTTGTCCTTTTTCACAGTGAAACACTGATGCAAAATACTCATTTAGTATCTACCCCCCATCTCCTACAGCTCTACACAAAGGCCACCTTGCTGATCTTCGAGGGGCCCTATTCCCTCGCTTGTTACCCTTTTGTCCTTAATGTATTTGTAAAAACCCATTGCATTCTCCTTAACCCTCTTTGCCAAAGCTGTCTCATGTCCCCTTTTTGCCCTCCTGATTTCTCTCTTAAGTATGCTCCTACAGTCTTCAGACTCTTCTAAGGATTCACTCGATCTATCCTGTCTACACCTGACATATGCTTCCTTCGTTTTCTTGACCAAACCCTCAATTTCTTTAGTCATTCAGCATTCTCTATACCTGCCAGCCTTTCCTTTCACACTATCGGGAATATACTGTCTCTGCACTTGAGGGAAGTGGCTGAAGGTCTTGTCAGAAAGATGGATTTTCGTTGGGAGGTGGGTAGCCAGGCAAAGACGATTAAGAAGCAAAAACAAGCCTGAGGTGGAAAGTGCTTGAAGGTTCTTAGGGGGTGTGTTTTTAACGCATGTCCCAATAGAGGTGAATTAGTGCTGAAGGTTGTGGGTGTATTGTAATATTAACAACTCTTAGCAGTTGGAATATCAAAGTCTAGGGCTTCTGGAATTACATAATATTGCTAACTTTGCATTTGTGGAAGTGGGACTGATTTCAGCAGAACTGAAGCCAACTCTTTATTATTCAACTTTCTCTAATGATTTCTGTTAAGTGGACTTTCCCCTCTACTTGTGGCTTTTAACATCAAACCTGGAGTCACCAAATTACTACACATTCGCTTCTCTCGATCAAATATAGTGCTGCAAGTAATGAAAATTGTCTTTTAAAATTTAAAGTTTATTCTTTCATGAAATGTCGATATCATTTGTCCAAGAGAGCAGTTAAGACCCAACTGCGTGTTGTCATATGTAGGCCAGACAAAATGAGAGTGACAGATTCCTTTCTCTAAAGGTCATTAGTTAACCTGATGGGTTTTTACAACAATCAATTGGTTATGTGGTTACCATTAGACTAGCCTTTCACTCCAAATTGTTATTAAATTCAAACATTGCCATCTGCCATAGTGAGACTTGAACCCATGCCCTCAAACATTAGCCTCGGGTTCTGGAATACCAGTCTGTTGACTTAACCACAAAGTCACCATTTCTCCAATACATTGCTCATCCTGCACAGGTTCCATATCCTGGCTTTGCAACTGAAGAAAGATTATATATTGGAGCTGAATCAATTTCTTTCAGTCTAATCGTGTTTTTTTTATATAAATAAGAACTAATTAAACATAGAACTATATGTTTAAGGGGCCATTAATTCATTCTTGTGGAGTGGAAGGTGAATTTTGCACAGAATAATAGCATGAAGTTTCATTGCTGAGACTGAAGCTGTGTCAAGGGGTCAGTACTGACTGACCCAATGCTCCTGACTGGTGCATTGGTGTAGTTTGCCTTCAGTGTCCAAGCATTCCTTTTGAAATGTTTGTTTGGTGACTTTTTTCAGGCATTGACATTTTGCCAGTCTCTGTGCCCCTGAATTTTATAAACACATGACCAGAACCCGTGAACATTTCCGTGGGAATGGGTTCGAGGAGGAACAGGAAATCTAAAAGTTGTGATTTCAGGATCCGTTCGCTTTGGAAAGTGGTTTGTTACTTGGTACTGCATTTTCTGTTTAAAAACAAATCTTTTGTAATTTGTTGATCTACCAAGATAGTGAAAAGTGGGATTTTATGTGTTCGACAGGAAGATCGTACCGTACAGAGTGCATCGGGGTAGCAGCACAAAGTGCAGAACAGTGTTACAGCCACAAAAAGAATGTACCATTTGAGAGTTCTGTTCAAAAGTCTGAATAGTGTTTTTGAATTTGTATATTTATTCAAACTTTCTTCTTCTGCCTGATAGAGGAGAGTATAACCGGAGTGGGAGGGGTCTTTGATTATGTTGGTTGCTTTTCCAAGGCAGTGGGGAAGTATACATGCAGGTCTGAATTTGAAGGTTGAAAGTTTAACTCCAATTCCAGAGCTTTGAGGACACATCCAGGCTGATGTGATGCTGCACTCAGTACTGCCAAGATAGGAATATTGTTGGACTCGTGAAGGTCTGTAATCATGCTGATTAGGAGAAAGTGAGGACTGCAGATGCTGGAGATCAGAGTCGGGAAGTGTGGTCCTGGGAAAGCACGCAGGTCAGGCAGCAACTGAGGAGCAGGAGAATAAAGGTTTCAGGCAAAAGCCATTCATCAGGAATGACACTTGTGAGCCGAGGGAGGTGAAGAGATAAATTAGGTGGGGTGGGGCTGGGGAGGAGGAGGAGTGGGGGGGGGGGGGGGGGGGAGAGGGGGAGGTGTGAGGGGGAAGGTAGCTGAGAGTTCGATAGATGGAGGTGAGGGTAATGGTGATAGGGTGGAACGGGTAGGGGAAGGAAGCTGGACAGGCCATGAGGATGATGCCAAGTTGGGGAACTAGGATAAGGTGGGTGGAGCGGAAGTGACGAAACTGGTGAAATCCACATTGCCATGTGGTTGGAGGGTCCCAAAGTGGAAGATGAATCATTCGTTAGGGTGTGGCAATGGAGGAAGCCCAGGACTTGCATGTCCTTGGCAGAGTGGGAGGGGAAGTTGAAATGTTTGGCCACAGGGCGATGGGGTTGGGTGGTGCGGGTGTCCCGGAGATGTTCTCTGAAGTGTTCTGCATGTAGGCGTTATATCTCCCCAATGTAGAGGAGACCGCATCGGGAGCAATGGATACTGTAAATGGCAGTTAAATAATCATGCTGATTAGCAGAGCCAGGGGAATGGTCTGAGAGTCTGCCAATAAATAGTACTGAGTCAGGGAGGATAGTCCGGCTACTTAAGGCTGTGTGGAAGTATTGAGGATTGAGCTGAGAATATACAGTTGGGAATTGGTGTGAAGGAAGAGAAATAAGAAAAGGGAAGCTGTGAACCTTCAGTAATTCCGTTTTATTTTCAACTCTTTTATGCAGCCACAATTTTACAGGACGCATACTGACTTTTACCCACAGTGTTTGACACAATGACATTTCTGTGACTTCCATTTCAAATAGCAGGGGTGCTTTTTGGTTTAAAGTCTCATCCAATGACTGCAGCACTGACCTTGCAGAACACTGTCAATCTGTTTGAGTGGGACCTGCACCAATCAGTATTGATATGAGTAAGAGGGCTATCACTGAGGAAAGCCTGATGTTTCTGTTATGCTCTTTATTTTAGCTTGAGGCAAAAGCTCTTAACCTGGTCTTATTGTTGTGGCTTGAAATTTCTATTTGTTGTTTACCTACTGTGTGGTGCAGTGTGAAAGTTCTTTGTTTGGACACCGGAAGCTAAGGGCTGTTTCAGGTCCTTAGCTCATTGAGCTGAGCTGGAAGCTAAACTATATCCCATCTTAAATAAGAAGATCCTATATTTTTTAATAGCAGGATAAATCTTTAACAACTGACTTTCTGTATAAGTTTGTGTTGGATCAGTTATAAAACTGTACTAGCATTCCCAAAAGAAACAAATTCTGCATGCCATGTAATTTGATATACAAATCTGTCAAGTGATAAGTTTTGTATTTTAAATTACAAAGTGCTTTGACTGTGGCATATTTTGCATATTAAATCATTCTGAGGAGCACTTTCTTGGCCTGTGACTGAAATAGATGAGTCACCAAATGTCAAGAGAATACTAGGGAAATCTCGTTTCAATTTTTTTTTCAGTTCAGTCTATTCCAATAAAGAAGTTCATCCTACAGTTCAAATCCCTCCATGGCCTCATTAAAGCCCACACAGAACTATAGCATTTCTACAGTGCGGAGGCCATTCAGCCTATCAAGTCTTCAGCGCCCATCCAAAGAGCATCCCTCTAGCCCTGCATTTCCTCTGACTAATCCACCTAACCTTACACACACCTGGATACTATAGGGCAGTTTAGCATGGGCAATCCTCCTAATCTGCACATCTTTGGAGTGTGAAGTAAACAGGAGCACACAGAGGAAACCTACACAGATGCAGGAAAACTCCACACAGACAGCTGTGTGAGGGTGGAACCGAACCCGGTCCCTGGTGCTGTGAGGCAGCAGTGCTAACCATTGAGCCATCCACATCCCTGTCAGTGTCATAGCACAGAAATAGACCCTTTAGTTCAACCAGTCCATGCTGAACATAATCCCAAACTAAACTAGTCTCACCTGCCTGCTCCTGACCCATATCCCTCAAAACCTTTCCTGTTCACATATCTATCCAAATGTCTTTTAAATGTCGTAATTGCAATGACATCCACCACTTCCTCAGGAAGTTCATTCAACATGAACCACTGTCTGTTTTGGGGAAAAAAATTGCCTCAGTCTTTTTAAATCTCTCTCCTCTGTCACCTTATAAATGTGCCCCCTAGTCTTGAAATCTCCCAACCTAGGGAAAAGACAACTACCATTAACTATCTATACCTCTCATTATTTTATAAACTCTCAGATCGCCTCTCAACCTCCTATGTTCCAATGGAAAAAAAGTCCCAACTGATGCAGCCTTTCTTTATAATCAAGCCTTCCATGCCTGACAACATCCTGGTAAATCTCTTCTGAACCCTCTCCAATTTAATTATATCCTTCCTATAACTGGGTGACCAGAACTGGACACAGTATTCCAGAAGAGGATTCACCTATGTCCTGTACAGCCTAAAAATGACTTCCCAACTTCTATACTCAAGGACTGAGCAATGAAAGCAAATGTTCCAAATGGCTCTTTTAAACCATCCTTTATTGGTCAAAGTATTGAGTACAGGAGTTCGGAGGTCATATTGCAGTTGTACAGGACATTGGTTCGGCCACTGTTGGAATATTACGTGCAATTCTGGTCTCCTTCCGATCGGAAAGATGTTGTGAAACTTGAAAGGGTTCAGAAATGATTAAAAGAATGTTGCCAGGGTTGGAGGATTTGAGCTACAGGGAGATGCTGAAAAGGCTGGGGCTGTTTTCCCTGGAGAGTCAGAGGCTGAGGGGTGACCTTTATAGAGGTTTATAAAATCATGAGGTGCATGGATTGGGTAAGTAGACAGTCTTTTCCCTGAGGTGGGGGAGTCCAGAACTAGAGGGCACAGGTTTAGGGTGAGAGGGGAAAGACATAAAAGAGACCTAAGGGGCAACGTTTTCACACAGAGTGGTACGTGTATGGAATGAGCTGCCAGAGGAAGTGGTGGAGACTGGTACAATTGCAATATTTAAGAGGCATTTGGATGGGTATATGAATAAGAAGGGTTTGGAGGGATATGGGCCGGGTGCTGTCAGGTGGGACTAGATTGGGTTGGGATATCTGGTCCGCAAGTTGGACCAAAAGGTCTGTTTCCGTGCTGTACGTCTCCATGACTGTGTAATGCAAACATCAAAGAAACCTGCACCCCTGGGTCCCTCTGTTCTACAACACTACCATAATTCTATTCGTTTTAAAATAGTGATGGAAAAGGATAGACCAGATCTAAAAATTGAAGTTCTAAATTGGAGAAAGGCCAATTTTGACGGTATTGGGCAAGAACTTTTGAAAACTGATTGGAGGCAGATGTTCGCAGGTAAAGGGACGGCTGGAAAATGGGAAGTCTTCAGAAATGAGATAACAAGAATCCAGAGAAAGTATATTCCTGTCAGGATGAAAGGAAAGGCTGGTAGGTATAGGGAATGCTGGATGACTAAAGAAATTGTGGGTTAGGTTAAGAAAAAGAAGGAAGCATATGTCAGGTAAAGACAGGATACTTAAGAGGGAAATCAGGAGAGCAAAACAGGGACATGAGATAGCTTTGGCAAATAGAATTAAGGAGAATCCAAAGGGTTTTTACAAATATATTAAGGACAAAAGGGTAACTAGGGAGAGAATAGGGCCTCTCAAAGATCAGCAAGGCGGCCTTTGTGTGGAGCCACAGAAAATGGGAGAGATAATAAATGAATATTTTGCATCAGTATTTACTGTGGAAAAGGATATGGAAGATATAGACTGTAGGGAAATAGATGGTGACATCTTGCAAAATGTCCAGATTACAGAGGAGGAAGTGCTGGATGTCTTTAAACGGTTAAAGGTGGATAAATCCCCAGGACCTGATCAGGTGTACTGGAGAACGCTGTGGGAAGCTAGAGAAGTGATTGCTGGGCCTCTTGCTGGGATATTTGTATCATCGATAGTCACAGGTGAGGTGCTGGAAGATTGGAGGTTGGCAAACGTGGTGCCACTGTTTAAAAAGGGTGGTAAAGACAAACCAGGGAACTATAGACCGGTGAGCCTGACCTCGGTGGTGGGCAAGTTGTTGGAGGGAATCCTGAGGGACAGGACGTACATATATTTGGAAAGGCAAGGACTGATTCGGGATAGTCAACATGGCTTTGTGCGTGGGAAATCATGTCTCACAAACTTGATTGAGTTTTTTTAAAAAGTAACAAAGAAGATTGATGAGGGCAGAGCAGTAGATGTGATCTATATGAACTTCAGTAAGGCGTTTGACAAGGTTCCCCATGGGAGACTGATTAGCAAGATCTCATGGAATACAGGGAGAATTAGCCATTTGGATACAGAACTGGCTCAAAGGTAGAAGATAGAGGGTGATGATGGAGGGTTGTTTTTCAGACTGGAGGCCTGTGACCAGTGAAGTGCCACAAGGATCGGTACTAGGGCACTCTACGTTTTGTAATTTACATTAAATGATTTGGATGCGAGCATAAGAGGTTCAGTTAGTAAGTTTGCAGATGACACCAAAATTGGAGGTGTAGTGGACAGCGAAGAGGGTAACCTCAGATTACAACAGGATCTGGACCAGATGGGCCAATTGGCTGAGAAGTGGCAGATGGAGTTTCATTCAGATAAATGCGAGATGCTGCATTTTGGGAAAGCAAATCTTAGCAGGACTTATACACTTAATGGTAAGGTCCTCGGGAGTGTTGCTGAACAAAGGGACCTTGGAGTGCATGTTCATAACTCCTTGAAAGTGTAGTCGCAGGTAGATAGGATAGTGAGGAAGGTGTTTGGTATGCTTTCCTTTATTGGTCAGAGTATTGAGTACAGGAGTTGGGAGGTCATGTTGCGGCTGTACAGGACATTGGTTAGGCCACTGTTGGAATATTGCATGCAATTCTGGTCTCCTTCCTATCGGAAATATGTTGTGAAACTTGAAAGGGTTCAGAAAAGATTTACAAGGATGTTGCCAGGGTTGGAGGATCTGAGCTACAGGGAGAGGCTGAACAGGCTGGGGCTGCTTTCCCTGGAGCGTCGGAGGCTGAGAGGTGACCTTCTAGAGGTTTACAAAATTATGAGGGGCATGGATAGGATAAATAGACAAAGTCTTTTCCCTAGGGTCAGGAAGTCCAAAACTAGAGGGCATAGGTTTAAGGTGAGAGGGGAAAGATATAAAAGAGACCTAAGGGGCAACCTTTTCACGCAGAGGGTGGTACATGTATGGAATGAGCTGCCAGAGGATGTGGTGGAGGCTGGTACGATTGCAACATTTAAGAGGCATTCGGATGGATATATGAATGTGAGAAACGAAGCTCACTCACTTCAATAATTTCAGTCCGAGACAAGATCTGAAGCAATCAGTATGTTTATTATGTGCTTGCAAGCATGGTGCCTAAAATAGACACACAGAGTTTAGCAAGTACATATCTTATATAGGATTCACTTCTCCAAACCCAGTGCCCATTACTATTGTTTATCTCTTGCCGTATCTGGCCTTGTGCGTAACAAAGTACAAGTTTTACTCGGCCATTTTAGCATATCCTGCTGTGGCCCATTGTTAGGTATATCCTTCTTCATAATTATCTACTTCCTCCACATGTGCGGTTTCCTCCCTTTCCCTAACCATATTGATCCTTATGGCCTTTTAATTGGCGTTTGTTTTTGTGTTTTTGCAAAAATGGGAAACAGATGCTTATAACTACTGCTTGCACAAGCATATCTGGCTTAACCTACGTCCTCACAGCATCTTATCTATTTGTCTACCATTGTTAGCAGGCACATTTCATTCTTGCATTCACATTTTAGCTAATACAAAAACAATTATATATTTCCCCCACATAATTTTCATTCTTGTTGACTCAGCCCTTGGGTTGAAACAATTATACACTGGTGTGAGTGCATTTACCTTGCATAAGTAATTATGATTGCAGAAGTAACACTACCTATATCCCACAAATAGGAAGGGTTTGGAGGGGTATGGGCCACGTGCTGGCAGGTGGGACTACATTGGGTTGGGATAGCTGGTCGGCATGGACGAGTTGGACCGAAAGGTCTGTTTTCATGATGTACAGCTGTATGACTCTGTGGCTACCCAAGATCCTAAGAATAAAAGAATAAGCCCTACCTTTGTTTGTATAAAAATGCAATACCTTGCATTTACCCAGATTGAACTCCACTTGATGTTTTTCAGCCCATTGACCCATTTGATCAAGATCGCTTCTTCACTGACTCCTATATCACCGATTTTGGTGACATCCACAAACGTACTAACCATGCTTTCTATATTCTCATCCAAATCATTTTATGTAAATTACAAACAGAAGAGGACCCTGAACCAATCCCTTTGGAGTGCTGTTTTTCACAGGCCTCCAGTCTGTGAAACAACCCTCCACCACTCTGTCTCCTGCCATTAAGCCAATTATGTATCCAGTTGGCACTGGAATCCCATGTAGACAACATCTATTACACTGCCATCCAATTTCAGATATATGGTGCCCAAGATTACTTTAAACTGATGTGTGAACTTGCGCAGTGAGTTGGGTGTGTTCTTATAGGAAGGTGTGGATTACTGCTTCAAACTTCAAGAAAAATTGGAGTACACATTACAGAACAGGAATGTTTTACAGTCTTAATTGTTCATTTTGGAAGATCAATTGCTGAACTTTATTCAGCTGATTCTGCGTATGAGCGCACAATCAAATTCACTTTTTTTTCTTCACCTGTAGTCTGATTAAAAATTTTCCCTTTCAGCTACTTATTTTCCCCTTCAAGAATCCCTTTTGGCAGTTGCAATATCTAAATCTGCCTCTCCCACTCTTCTTAAAAAGTACATTGGCTGAATCAAAAATCCCTTGATGTCCTTTCTTGAAACAGTACTTTCTCTACCCTTTCCTAGCTTGACTGTGGCTCATGCCCGTGATCAAGGCTAGAACATTAATGATTCTCCAGTGGTAGTGTTCCCACTTCTGAGTCAGATGACCGAGGTTCAAGTCTCTCCTACTTGAGAGTAACATTTCTGAACTGGGTGATTTTGTTTTTTTAAATGTCTAAAATGATTCTCCAACCTTGTGGTGATGCTCCATGTCCATCATTTTTGTTTTAGTGTTGTTAATATTTAGCACTTGTATTTGTCATTCGTGTTAAGTTTTTTTTTTAAAAGGCATGAAGTTGCATCATTGATCTTACAGCTTGTGGACTGCTTGTGACATTGTACATGAACAGTCTGTATTAGTTTAATTTTGTCCAGTGATACTGATTTAGCCTTTGACTCTGTGAAATGTTCAAATGTCCTTCTCACTTCAAACTTGGTCTGTGTTAGTACAAATTAAACTCTTAAAGTGCCTGAAGGAATACTTGGAATCAGTACTATTGCTGTTATTCTGCTTGAATCCAAGTAGTTGCCAGAGGACTGTAGAGCTGTGCTCTCATTACAGAGACAACTGGTGATGTTTAAACCTGGTGATCACCAGGCTTTTGAGAAGCAAATTTGGACCTTTATCATAACCTCAGCTGGTGCAGAAAATGAACCTGCATCATTGATGTTGCTTTGCATTGCAAACCAGCCATCCAGCCAACTGTGCTAACATGGATAATGCGTGGAATCGGACATTGATCAATGCAACTGGAGCTGTCAATTAAACTGCTCATTTAAGAACAAATGAAAGGCAGGCAATGTGTGACTGAAGATTAGAAGTATAGAACAGGTGGTAGATCATATGTGGAAATGGCTAACCAAATTTAATTGAAGAGACCACATGCCTGGCAACTCTGGAGAACTTTGTTTACTAATGTTACAACTTTAGAATGTTGAGTTAAAAAGTCACCTTGCCTACAGTTTGGATTCTAGTAATCTCTGTTGATCCATACCAAGGCCATAACCTCTAAAGGTAGACTCAATAGAAAAGGTTGTGAATAGATGAGATTGATCCTTGCATCATTCTATCCATGTTTTCCATCCATGTTTCCCCACCACTTCCCTCTTTACTGTTGAATCGTCTGGCGAAGTCAGCCTGCACCTGAACAAGGTGTGAGTTCCTTGTTTCCAAAGCTGTGTCAAGCAGGGTTGTTCAAGAGATGGAAATGTGAGGTACTATTGTGCATGTTACACTGTGTGTTTTTAGTGATTGCAATGATTTTTGTTTGTTTTAGAACTTGACTTTTTAAGCAGCAAAAGAATTTGGAAGTACCTGGCATTATTTCCATAATTTCCAAATAGAATTGGTTTTAGACTAGATTCTCTACAATATGGAAACAGGCCCTTCGGCCCAACAAGTCCACACCGCCCCTCCAAAGATTAATCGTCCAGACCCATTCCCCTACCCTATATTTACCCCTAACTAATGCACCTAACACTATGGGCACACTATGGGCAATTTAGCATGGCCAATTCACCTGGCCTGCGCATCTTTGGATTGTGAGAGGAAACCGGAGCACCCGGAGGAAACCCACGCAGACATGGGGAGAACATGCGAACTCCAAACAGACAGTCACCTGGGGCTGGATTCAAACCCAGGTCCCTGGTACTGAGGCAGCAGTGCTAACCACTGTGCCACCCCACTGTTGTTCCACAGGTGAAAAATATGATCACATTACCCAGCATAATAGTCTTGGATCCAAATGAGAAGGCCGTGCCTCATCCAAAGTGTTCTGGCTTCCAAACTATCTTGTGTAGGCTGCAAATGAGGAATGAAACTTGCTGGCCCTGCTTTTTTTTTTTGCATTGAGCTAGGTAACTCGTTATGACACATCAGAATAGGGAAGGCAATTGACCAGTGGTACTGTGTCTGGACAGTTAATCCAGGGACCCAGATGATGTTCTGGGAACCCAGGGTTGAATCCTGCCCTGGCAGTTGGTGGAATTTGAGTCTGATTTTTTTTAAAAAAACAGAATCATCATCTAATGATGACCATGAGTCGATTGTCAGAAAAACCCACCTGTTGCAAGATTACATTGTCTGGATCATATACACTTTTTAGCAGAGTTCAAAAATGATTTATTTTTGCTAATTCATCTGGTATTACACTATTTTCTGGTTTGACATTTCAGTCCTATTAATCATGGATTAATGACGAGCATTTACTCCTATTTACCCATTCGCAATCCAGCAGTCTTGATCAGTCTGAACAACTTCAGATTGGGTCTGACTGAAAATGGATTTAGATTTGGCAAAGGATCGCAGTTATTAATGTTAAGTTGGAAATTGGCTCAGACACTGATTTCTCAGAATCTCCATTAAGCCAGTGTTTTGAAACTTTACGTTGAATATGGTCAGTGATGGTTGGGTGGGGGTGGGCAAGGGAATGTGGTCTCACTCCTTTGGCTACAGTCCATTCGGTCAACAGATCTTTGCTTATCTAGACATTGTCAATTTGCCAAATCTATGGGTCTGTAATTCTGCTGTGGGAATAAAGGAGCAATTGATGTAATATCTACGTGGGAACTTGTGTATGGATCTCTGTCAACAACACCAAATGTTTCTGTTGCACACTGTCTCCAGTCTTATGACATTTTGATTCAGGATATGGGCTTATCAAAGGACGACTGGAACTGAGACAGGGATCTAGGAGCTCCTCAACAGCATGTTGTCTTTGGGTTTTTGCACATTTTGATATAAGGCTCTAGGTTAGGCTGTCAGAATTTGAAGTTGTGGAGGTGCTTAAACGTTTTTCTCTTTATTCTTTCATTATTCATGGGATGAGGACATTGTTGGCTAGACCAACATTTATTGGCCATCCCTGATTGTCCAGAGGGCAGGTAAGACCCATTGCTGTGGGTCTGAAGTCGCATGTAGGCCAGACTAGATAAGGATGGCAGTTTCCTTTCCTGAAGGACATTAGTGAACCAGATCCAACAATCGACAACAGATTCATAGTTATCATTAGACTCTTGACTTCATATTTCTGTTGAATTCAAATTCCACTATCTGCCATGGTGAGATTCGAACTTTGGTCCCAAGAAGATGATCTGGGTCTCGGGATTAACAGTCCAGTGATTTAATACCACTAGACCACCGCATCCTCCCTTGTTCGCCAGCCCACTCTGCTTGTGTTGTCTGTAAGATATTACATTTTTTTAGTTCCCTCACCTAAAATCATTATTATATATTGTGAATACAGAGGAACCTCGATTATCCAGACGAGATTGGCAGGCACTATTTCATTCGAATAACTGATTATTCGGTTAATTGATTAATTGCCTTTCCTCTCGGGCTCAGAGTTCGCTCCCCATTCAGGAGACGAGGCAGCAGCACACCGCACGCTAGCCCTCACCTGTCCCCCATCCCCCAACACCGCCCCAAACCTGTCCAACACCTGCCCCCAACCTGTCCAATACCAACCCTGCCCGCCTCCTACCCCTGTCCAACACTGCCCCCCCAAACCCTCTCCCCTGCCCCCCATCCCTGTCCAACATCACCCTCAAACCTGCTCCCCTACCCCTGCCTGCCCCCAAACCCGTCCAATATTGCCTGAGTCCTGCCCCCCCCCTCTGGGGCAGCCAGACTGGACACCAACAACAAGACTGTTGTTGCTGCCTTTTGGGGAGGGGGGGGGTGAGTCTCCAAATAGCGCACACCACCTTTTACTGCAACCTTTTGACAGGTTCCACCTTTGTTGGGGAGATTATCTGGGCATGGGGGTTTAGGGTACACGCCTGTGTAGAACTCCAGGGTAAGTGTATGGGGGGGGCGGAGCGGAGAGAGAGAGACAGGGCAGGATATCAATCATTTGGAGATAGTGCCTGGGCTCCCATCAGTCCAGGACTGTTCTTGGCAGCATTTCAGGAAGCAGAGTTCACTTTTAATCACTGTAAATTTGTGCTAATTTCTTATGTTGGACTTTGAAATGCCTCCAAATGTAATTTTTTTGAACTGCCGTTGGCAATCTCTTATCCAATTCATTGCATTTTTTTTGAGAGAAAGTAAGTAGTAGATTTGCCAAGTATGATTTTCCCACTTTGGTAAATCCATGCTGACTCTGTATGATCTTGTCACTGTCTTCCAAGTGATCTGCTATCAAATCTCTGAGAGACTAATATTGACCCCATTACCAATGTCAGGCTAACTGGTCATTTTTTATTCTCTGCCTCTTTTTTTTTATATATAGAGTGCAGTAACATGAATTGCCTACCCTCCATTCAGTAGGAACTGTTGCAAAGACCATCCAGTGCATCCATTATTTCTAGGGCCACTTCCTTCAGTATTCTCGGATGTAGATTATCAGCCCCTGGGGATTTATTGGTTTTTATTTTAGTCCCATTATTTCCAATGCTATTTCCTTATTGACTTCAATTCCTCCCCCTCACAGGACTCTGCATTCCCCAACAGTTTTGGGACATTATTCCTGTCCTCCTTTGTGAAGATAGACAGCAATACAAAATCACCTGATCAAGGATGGGATGTTCACTCGGTTATTGGTTGAGGCAGTAACTGTCAATGTTTGAGGTTAGATACAAGTAGATGAGGTGGGTAAGAGCTATTCAAGCTTTCTGCTTGTGCATAGGATAAACATGAGCAGGAGGAGCTTTGGCCAGACTGTCTGTTTTCACTTTATCCTGCAAACCAAACACAACGACAAACTTTCCTGTTGTCCGACCCAATGTGCTTCAAAATACTGGTATTGGATTTTTTTTTCCCATATATAAACCAGGCAGAAGGGACCTTTTGTTTATTACCCCATCCAGAAGAGAGTGCCTTAAACTGCCTGACCGTGGTCTCTTTCTTGCTGACTATGTCCAGAATAACTTTTGTTGAGACCACTGATGCCACAAAGATCTGCACTGCTGTACCGTTCCCCATATGAGTTCCTGATGCCCATTATGGAGACCACAGACTGTATCATTCCATCAAATGATACATTCCTGGATAATGTATTCATGGCTTTGGATCAGACTTTGAATCTAATGATCTTTTGGCTGAGTGCTGCCACTGAATCAAAGACATGCAAACTTGTGGATTTTTTAAATGAAAAAAAATTACCTCATTGGTTTTAATCTCCCCTTCTGTCCCTATCCCTGCTGTTTTTTCCCCTTCTTGTTTAAGGGTTGTTGAGATGGAAGTCAAATCTTTTTGTTTTGCCTTTATTTGAGGTTCCTCATCTACCCTTGTTCACGTGGAAAACTTGTCCCTCTCTTCTGCATATTAATGACCAGCCATCTCCCAGCTGACATTCTAGTTTAATGATTAAAAGGTAGATCAGGATGTCTTTATACTAATGGTGTAGATCTAAAGTACTGGAGTCTACTTTTCAATACTGACCTGAAAGCCCAAGTGAAATATTATTATTTTTCTCCTCCTCCTCTCTTTACCCATGTTCTTTGTCACTTTCTCGACCCAGCCTATTTAGTGTTGATCCCTGTGGAACTGTTTGCCCTCTGAATTGCTTAGTCAGCTGCCCGTTTTTGATGTGTGAGCTTTTAAAGTTGGTTTTACTGAAGGAAATGCAAGCAGAAACCACTCTCAAACAATCAAAGCATTTCCTTTAGCATGACTCATTTGAGAACTGGTTTTCTCCTCCCTGACTTGGGGACTCTGACTCTCCACTTTGTTTTTGCACTACTCCCAGGTGGAATCAACTGGTCAAAATGGAATTAATTAGGGCTCGTTTTCTGGATCAGTGGTGCTGGAAGAGCACAGCAATTCAGGCAGCATCCGACGAGCAGTAAAATCGTGCTGCTCGTCGATGCTGCCTGAATTGCTGTGCTCTTCCAGCACCACTGATCCAGAATCTGGTTTCCAGCATCTGCAGTCATTGTTTTTACCTCCTCAATTAGGGCTCAGCTGAGCCAGTTGCGATTCTGCATTTTCCATTTTGTTGAATAAAAGAAATAGCTTGCGGAATTGCTGAGGTATCAGTTTGTAATTTGGTACAAAGTATTTGTTGCCAGTACCTTTGTGACTTTTTTTTTCCTTTTTTTAAGGAAAGGTTGTTGCAATATTGACCCTGTTCAGTTCCTGAGGGTTTGTGGTTAATGTTGCCACGCTTTTAGATTTGATTAACCACCAGACTCCAGATACAATCCAAATGATTTCCTAGTTACCCAACAATGAGGGCAAGACTATCTGGTTCCTCTTTTCTCTTGTCCATTGCAATCTTGCTCAATTTCGGAGACAGTGGTTGGCTTGAATTTTTTAAAAAGTATTTAATCTGATGTTATTTCAATAAAAAGCACTTGGTGTGCATTCACCTCACTTTTGAGGTGCAGTGAGGGATAAACTGCCTGACCATGGTCTCTTTCTTGCTGACTATGTCCAGAATAACTTTTGTTGAAACCACTGATGCCACAAAGATCTGCACTGCTGTACCGTTCCCCATATGAGTTCCTGATGCCCATTATGGAGACCACAGACTGTATCATTCCATCAAATGATACATGTGTGTTTACAGTATATATGATTCCTGGAATCACTAATTGTGGTATAAATAGCAAAGATGTTTTGTCTTTGACCATTTTAGAGACTGATCATGAACTGTTTTTTTAAATTTGAGCAAAGTAAGTGTGCCTTCTCATCCAGGTCATGATGGTTTGCAAATGGGAGGGGAAACCTTTTCAGTCTGAGTGTTTAGGATCTCGAATATACCTTATTTGGAACTGTGCAGCAGGAGCTCCCATGGAGTTGTTCAAGAGGGCATGGGATGCTTCTGTTCAAAAAAGCAATGTGCAAGATGCATTGAAAAGTCAGGAAAATGGCACTGTCATAATGTTCTCTTGATTTATTATGTACTGATACAGTGAGAAGTATTGTTTTGTTATCCAGGCCAATCATACCATGCTTAAGTATATTAGAGTAATAGAACAGAAGGAAGAATATAGTGTTACAGCTACAGAGAAGGTACAGAGGAAGATCAGTTTTCATATATTTGAGGTCTTTTCAAAAGTCTGACAGTAGGAAGAAGTTGTTCTTTAATCTGTTGGTACATGTTTTCAAACTTTTCTACCTTCTGCCCGACGGAAGTGTGTATAACTGGTAGGGGTCTTTAGTTGCTTTCCCAAAGCAGCAAGAAGTATAAATGGAGTCAATGGATAAAAGGCTGATTTTCGTGATGAACCGGGCTGTGTTCACAATTCTGTAATTTCTTGTACTCTTGGACACAGCAGTTGCCATACCAAACTGTGGTGCATCTATTAAAAATTGGGAAGAGTCATTGTGGGCATGCTGAATTTTCTTATCCTCCTGAGAAAGTAGAGGTGCTATTGTGCTTTTTAAACCTTCTATCTTCAATGTGGATGGACCAGGACCGATTGGGGATCTTTACTTCTAGGAACTCGGAGCCCTCATCCATCTCCATTTTAGCACCATTGATACAGACAGGGGCACGTCCTCCACTCGCTTAGTGAAGTCATTGACCAGCTTCTTCATTTGCTGATGTTTAGTAGAGTGATTTTGTTTTCTTTACCCTGTGCTGCCTACTACTCATTGAAATCTGAACCACCACGGTGGTATCATCAAACTTCGAAGTGGAGTTAGATCAGAATCCGTTAAATCAAGTGTATAAGAAGTATGGCAAGGGGCTGAGTATGCAGCCTTGCAGGGCATTGGTGTTGAGGATTATTGTGGAGGAAATGGTGTTGCCTATTATCACTGATGTCAAGGATCCATTTGTAGAGGGTGGCACAGAGACCTGGGTCTTGGAGTTTGGAAATTAGTTTGCTTGGGATTATACTGTTGAAGGTGGAGCGATAGTAATTAAGTAGGAGTGTGTAATAGGTATCATTGTTATCCAAATGTTCCAGGGATGAATGTAGGACCAAGGAAATGGCGTCCACTGTCAACCTGTCGTAGTGGGTCAAAGTAAAATGGGAAGTTGGAGTTGATGTAAGCCATGACTAACCCCTCAAAGCACCACTTCATCATTATGGATATTAGTGCCAGTAGACGGGAGTCATTAAGGCACGCTGCTGGATTTGGTTTTGCACAGGATAATAATGGTCTCTCAATGGAGGTGGGAACCTCTGATTGAGGTAAGGAGAGGTTAAAGATAACAGTGAATACTCCCACCAGCTGGTCAGTGCAGGATCTATGTACAGCCAGGGATTCCATCTGGGTCTGTCATTTTGTGGGTTCACTCCCAAGAAGTCCAATCTAATGTCTGCAGTGATGACTGACTGAGGGTACAAGTACATTCGAGGCTGTCAGGGCAGGTGGCATCTCTTCACTGACCACCTGTTCAAAACAAAAGCGTAGAAGGCATTGAGCTTAACAGGGAGGATGCATTGTTGCCAGATATTCTACTGTGCTTTGTAACCCATTTTCCATTGTGTAAGCCTTGCCACAATCAGGTGGGTTTCTGTGGTTAGTCTTGAGACTCTAGTTTGGTCTGGTATTGTCTCCTTGCTGTCTGATGGCTTTGCGAAGATTGTATCTAGATTTCCTGTTCAGGTCAAGGTCACCTGACCTGAATATCTCAGACCTGGACTTCAGTAGGGAGTGGATCTCCCACTTCATCTGTGGTTTCCAGTTGGAGAAAAACTTGAATTAACTTTGGCACATAGCCCTCTATGCATTTTCAGATTAAATCTGTGACTTTAGTGGCATACTCATTAAGATTGGCTTTTGAGTTCGTGAATACAGATCAGTCCAAAGACTGTAAATAGTCCGTAGCAACTCATTCATTATCTCAGACCAGCGACTGTATGACTTTCTGTACTGAATTCTTACACTCAGTTTCTGCTTATAAGCTGGAAGAAGCTGACAAGCGGAAGATTTTCCAAAATGTGGGCTGGGGATGGAGCAGTAGATGCCATTCCTACACAACCAATGGTCAAGAATGTTTGGGCACCGATAAGACAGGAGACATGTTGATGGTATATTGGTAGCACGCTGTTAAAGTTGGCCTGATTGAAGTCACCAGCTATGATGGGCAAGGCTTTGGGGTATTCTGCCTCAAGACTATTTGTAGTGGTGTATATTTCATCAAGTGTAGCATTCACCTTCACTGCCATGAAAAGTTTATATCCCACCCCATGCAGAAGTGAAGTCCTGCATCAGGTGGTAGGGATGGCACTTCATTAGATATTCTGGGCCCAAGGAGCGGGAACTGGCCAGGGTCACCATGTTGGAGCACCAAACTGTGTTGAGCAGGGAGCTGGAATGGAATTGGTGGTCTGAATGGCCTCCTTCTGTGCCATAACCGTTCCGATTTCTGTGCTGCTGTTTAAATAAACCCCAGGACAATGCACACCACAAATAACAACTGTGGTTTGTTTTAATTCCTTGATCTCTTTCTTTAAGTCTTTGACAACACTTCCCCATTATTCAACGTATAGTGTTAAGCTTTTGAATCTGGGCCAGGTGAGGTGGGGATACTTGGAGGGTATTTTATTCAACATCATCTTGCATCCAGCTTGAATTCTGCTTGTTTTTTTAACCCCCAGTCTGACTTTTTAAGCTGTTCAGGAAAACTTCCCCAACAGATATGGAGGGTAAAGCCATTGTGCAGTTGTCCCATTTCAGGTTCTTTGCAAAAAGAACTGGTTAATATCTACATCCTGCCAGAAATACTAGGAAATGGTATTGAAAATTAAGCTGTATTACAATAACAGTAAAGAATTTTTAATTACCTTCTGATTTGATTTATAACTAAAGCCATCTCCTTGCATTAAAATGTTTTTTTTTGTTTTAAACAGTGGAACAATTACTAATCACCAAAGATGATCCGTGTACATTTGTAGGTGGTGCCAGTGACATCAATTGGCTGTGACAGGCTCCAAGATGATGTCACCATATTGCATGCACAGAGACATCAATGAGCCTGTGTGTGTGTGCAGACCTCCTCACCCGGTCTTTCCTGTAAATACGTTGTCCTAGCTACACTATTCCAGTACTGGTTCGTCCCTTGCTGTGTCTATTTTGTTCCCTTTCAGCCACAAGATCACCCTTTTTGGATTCCTCATATTTTGTTCACATATTGCAGTCCTTAAAAAGAATTCCATTACTTCGAAATGGTTTTCTGTTTATGGATGTTGAACTATTTCCAGCCTTTAAAAAGAAGAAAACATGAGCCAAAAATGGCTGTAGTAGTCACCTGACCACAATGCAGCAAGGTTCATGATACCTGCACAGAATTAACAAAATCCTCTATTGAATTGCCATTTCTATATGAACGTGTCAAAACCAGGCAACTGATTGTGCCAAGAAGTTTGCTCCCTCTGTTTTAATTTGCAAATGGTGGGGGCAGTAATGAAAGCTTGTCTATGTATAGAGTAACTTGAAAAGACAGTGGAGTTAGACTCTGGAATGCACATATAACTAATTTCAACTTATTCTGAGGAGTAGAAACAAAGGAAAATGGAGCTTTTATGGAGCTGGAACTCAGAGTCTGATTCAGGGAACAGTCCACATGGTGAAAAAGCAACTTGGCTCAGATAGAAAGCAGAGAGTCACGAAGAAATCCAAAAACTATATAGTGCCCTTCAGTTTTAAACCAAACACCTCGGACCCTGAGGACTTTGTGTACTTTATTACTACCTGTCTGAATCAGTCTCATTTCCTTTATGTTTTTGTACCTATGATTGTGTGCATTTAATGTTAGACTTTTTTCTTTAGGTTACTAGGTGATAGAATATTTCCTTTCTTTCAGTTGAGAAAACCTTGCTAATTGGCACAACTTTTCTAGTGAGCTATAACTTTAATTGAAGTGTGATCATTGCCTAGTTTCAAAAATAAATGCTTTTGCTGAAATCAACTGAATAGAGTTAAGAGGAGAAGCTGTATTTCTCCTCCTGAAAACCCTACCCACTACAACAAAAAGGCCTTGTTCTAACAATTTTGCTGTTGCTACTCTGAGCTAAAAAAAGGTGTTGCTGGAAAAGCGCAGCAGGTCAGGCAGCATCCAAGGAGCAGGAAAATCAACGTTTCGAGCATAAGCCCTTCTTCAGGAATGAGGAGGGTGTGCCAAGCAGGCTAAGAAAAAAGGTAAGGAGGAGGGACTTGGGGGACGGGCGTTGGGAATGCGATAGGTGGAAGGAGGTTAAGGTGAGGGTGATAGGCCGGAGAGGGGGTGGGGACGGAGAGGTCGGGAAGAAGATTGCAGGTCAAGAAGGTGGTGCTGAGTCTGAGGGTTGGGACTGCGATATGGTGGGGGGAGGGAAAATGAGGAAGCTGGAGAAATCTGCATTCAACCCTTGTGGTTGGAGGGTTCCTAGGTGGAAGATGAGGTGCTCTTCCTCCAGGCGTCATGTTGCCATGGTCTGGCGATGGAGGAGGCCAAGGACCTGCATGTCCTTGGCGGAGTGGGAGGGGGAGTTAACGTGTTCAGCCACGGGGCGGTTGGGTTGGTTGTCCCAGAGGTGTTCTCTGAAATGTTCCGCAAGTAGGTGGCCTGTCTCCCCAATGTAGAGGAGGCCACATCAGGTGCAGCGAATGCAGTAAATGATGTGTGTGGAGGTGCAGGTGAATTTGTGATGGATATGGAAGTATCCCTTGGGGCCTTGGAGGGAGGTGAGGGGGGAGGTGTGGGCGCAAGTTTTGCATTTGTTGCGGTTGCAGGGGAAGGTGCCGGGAGTGGAAGTTGGGTTGGTGGAGGGTATGGTCTTGACGAGGGAGTCGCGGAGGGAGTGGTCTGTTCGGAACACTGATAGGAGAGGGGAGGGAAATATATCTTTGGTGGTGGGGTCTGTTTGGAGGTGGCGGAAATGGTGAAGGATGATACAATGTATCTGGAGGTTGGTGGGGTGATAGGTGAGGGCCAGTGGGGTTCTGTCCTGGTGGCGATTGGAGGGACGGGGTTCAAGGGTGGAGGAGCAGGAAGTGGAGGAGATACGGTGGAGAGCATCGTCAATCACGTCTGAGGGGAAATTGCGGTCTTTGAAGAAGGAGGCCATCTGGGTTGTTCGGTATTGGAATTGGTCCTCCTGGGAGCAGATGAGGTGGAGGAGAAGGAATTGGGAATCTGGGATGGCGTTTTTACAGGGGGCAGGGTGGGAGGAGATGTAATCTAGGTAGCTGTGGGAGTCGGTCGGTTTATAGTAAATGTCCGTGTTGAGTCTGTCACCCGAAATAGAAATGGAGGTGTCTAGGAAGGGGAGGGAGGAATCTGAGACGGTCCAGGTAAATTTGAGGTCGGGATGGAAGGTGTTAGTAAAGTGGTTGAACTGTTCAACCTCCTCGTGGGAGCACGAGGTAGCACCGATACAGTCATCCATGTAGAGGAGGAAAAGGTGGGGGTGGTGCCAGTGTAGCTGCGGAAGATGGACTGTTCCACATATCCGACGAAGAGGCAGGCATAGTTGGGGCCCATGCAGGTGCCCATGGCTACCCTTTTGGTTTGGAGGAAGTTGGAGGATTGGAAGGAGATGTTGTTCAGAGTGAGGACCAGTTCAGTCAGTCGAAGGAGCGTGTCAGTGGAAGGGCACTGGTTGGGTCGGTGGGAAAGGAAGAAGCGGAGGGATTTGAGGCCTTCGTGATGGGGGATGGAGGTGTATAGGAACTGGATATCCATGGTGAAGATAAGGCGTTGAGGGCCGGAGAAGCAAAAATCATGGAGGAAGTGGAGGGCGTGGGTGGTGTCCCGAACATAAGTGGGGAGTTCTTGGACTAAGGGGGTCGGGACCGTGTCGCGGTACACAGAGATGAGTTTGGTGGGACAGGAGCAGGCTGAGACAATGGGTCGGCCGGGGCAGTCACCATGGACCTCCATTCCCCATCACGAAGGCCTCAAAGCCCTCCACTTCCTTTCCCGCCGACCCAACCAGTGGCACTGACACCCTCCTTCGACTGACCGAACTGGTCCTCACTCTGAACAACTTCTTCCAATCCTCCCACTTCCTCCAAACCAAAGGCGTAGCCATGGGCACCCGCATGGGCCCCAGCTATGACTGCCTCTTCGTCGGATATGTGGAACAGTCCATCTTCTGCAGCTACACTGGCACCACCCCCCACCTTTTCCTCCGCTACATCGATGACTGTATCGGCACTACCTCGTGCTCCCACGAGGAGATTGAACAGTTCAACCACTTTACTAACACCTTCCACCCCGACTTCAAATTTACCTGGACCGTCTCAGACTCCTCCCTCCCCTTCCTAGACACCTCCATTTCTATCTCGGGCGACCGACTCAACACGGACATTTACTATAAACTGACCGACTCCTACAGCTACCTAGATTACACCTCCTCCCACCCTGCCCCCTGTAAAAACGCCATCCCATATTCCCAATTCCTTCGTCTCTGCCGCATCTGCTCCCAGGAGGACCAATTCCAATACCGAACAACCCAGATGGCCTCCTTCTTCAAAGACCGCAATTTCCCCTTAGATGTGGTTGACGATGCTCTCCACCGCATCTCCTCCACTTCCCGCTCCTCTGCCGTTGAATCCCGTCCCTCCACTCGCCACCAGGACAGAACCCCACTGGCCCTCACCTACCACCACATCAACCTCCAGATAAATCATATCATCCTTCATCATTTCTGCCACCTCTAAACAGACCCCACCACCAAGGATATATTTCCCTCCCCTCCCCTATCAGCGTTCTGGAAAGACTACTCCCTCCGCGACTCCCTCGTCAGGTCCACACCCCCCCACTCCCGGCACCTTCTCCTGCAACCGCAAGAAATGCAAAACTTGCGTCTATACCTCCCCCTTCACTTCCCTCCAAGGCCCCAAGGGATCCTTCCATTTCCATCACAAATTCACCTGTACGTCCACACACATCATTCACTGCATCCACTGCACCTGATGTGGCCTCCTCTACATTGGGGAGACAGGCCACCTACTTGCGGAACGTTTCAGAGAACACCTCTGGGACATCCGCACCAACCAACCCAACTGCCCCATGGCTGATTACTTTAACTCCCCCTCCTACTCCGCCAAGGACATGCAGGTCCTTGGCCTCCTCCATTGCCAGACCATGGCAACACGACGCCTGGAGGAAGAGCGCCTCATCTTCCGCCTAGGAACCTCCAACCACAAGGGATAAATGCAGATTTCTCCAGCTTCCTCATTTCCCCTACCCCCACCTTATCTCAGTCCCAACCCTCGGACTCAGCACTGCCTTCTTGACCTGCAAGCTTCTTCCCGGCCTCTCCATCCCCACCCCCTCTCCGGCCTATCACCCTCACCTTAACCTCCTTCCACCTATTGCATTCCCAACGCCCCTCCCCCAAGTCCCTCCTCCCTACCTTTTATCTTAGCCTGCTTGGCACACCTTCCTCATTCCGGAAGAAGGGCTTGTGCCCGAAACGTCGATTCGCCTGCTCCTTGGATGCTGCCTGACCTGCTGCGCTTTTCCAGCAACATATTTTTCAGCTCTGATCTCCAGCATCTGCAGTCCTCACTTTCTCCCTGCTGTTGCTACTCTGTCTATTGATCTATGATCCTTCAATATATTTGTCAATCTAGGGCAACTGTTGAACTGTTCTCTTTTTAGTTTGAAATTTAATTGGTCAATGCCTCCTCTGGGTATTTTCTTTCTGTGGATGTATTTGTCTGTGGGTCAAATGGGAACATGTGTTTGTGTGTCCTTCAGTACCTATTACCTGTCCATTCTTCAGGTAATGCAAACTTAAGTAGGTTGTTCACTCAAGTGCGACCAATGCCTAGTCCACTCTAAACGCCAATGTATGTATTGCAGCAGGAGCCTGGTTATAGCTATTAGAAGTACCCTGTTGTATCCCACTCTTTCCAGGATTCCTGTGGGCAGTTTTTGTGATGTCTTCCTTGCCAGATTGGTAAAGATGGCCTGTTTCTGAAGCAGTTTCCAACCCAGTATTCCAGTATGACTGTTTGTTTGTCTTACAGCAGTACTGTCCGACCCTGAACCCAGAAGCTGGGAATTGAATTAAGTTGGACTTTGAATTAATTATTTTTTCTTATCTATGCCTTCTGTTTATTAGTAAGCGCTATGTTATGGCAACTTAAGCTTTTTTTTTTGTCACAATTTTTTTAGAAAAAACACAATTAACCATAAATGATTATTCAAACTGAAGTCTATTAAGGGTTGATCAGATGGGCATCAACTTAAATTTACAATGTGATTTTTTTTCTGATTCTCTTTCAGGTATCGTGGGTTTACTCTTGTGCTAACCTTCCTGTTTTACTCCAGTTATCACTTGTCTCGCAAACCCATCAGCATTGTCAAGGTATGTGCACAGCCAGACCATAAGACATGAGAAATAGGCCATTCGGTCCATCAAGTCGTATTCACCATTCAATGAGATCCTGGCTTATCTGAATCCATGACTCCACTTTTCCTGTTTTTTCCCCTCCTATTGTCCTATATTCGCTTACATGTTAAATATCTTGTCTCTGTGCCTTGAATATAGAGTCATAGAGTCATAGAGATGTACAGCATGGAAACTGACCCTTCGGTCCAACCTGTCCATATCGACCAGATATCCCAACCCAATCTAGTCCCACTTGCCAGCTCCCGGCCCATATCCCTCCAACCCTTCCTATTCATATAACCATCCAAATGCCTCTTAAATGTTGCAATTGTACCAGCCTCCACCACATCCTCTGGCAGCTCATTCCATACATGTACCACCCTCTGCATGAAAAAGTTGCAGATCTGCAATTTTCCAGAATGTTCTTGTATTTAAAGAACATTAACTCTTGTTGTACTTACTTTCTTACGAAAATGTAACTGGGTGCTATTTCCGTGATATTTCTCTAAGTTAGGTACTTACACAACTTAATTTCCTAAATCATGATTCAGTGCTGTACTACTTGTAGGAAACAATCTTGGATCCTCCACACAACCTCACCATTTTGCCAGATACATAATTTTTACACTGATCCATCTTGGGGTTTAGTTTAATGTCACCGATTATTACTGGTCCATTGTACCTGCGTTTTCTTTGATCGCCTTCATTATTTCTCAATTTTCTTCCTTTTAGCAGTTTAAAAACAACGCTTAATAGAGTAATACTCCCATTAATTATAATTACCTGTATTTTTATTTTAAACAAAATTCTATCTACAAGTTTTAGTGCTATATTTGAATCTTCATTCCAAAACTACCACCCCATCTCAGAATATGCTGCAGCCAGTAATGTTTGGGTCCTAGGCCTAGCAACCTAAGCCACAGTGAAAATTTACTGGACATTGTACATTGAAGCTACACAAGATTACAAACACCTGCATCATGGATGAACAACAATGAGAATTAAAGTTAATTTTTCTTTTGTGTAGCTTTAAAAATATATACATGAAAGCTAATAAATCCTGGTTCAATTTATGACAAATATTTTAGCTAAGTGGTTGCATTCTTCTCTGAATAAATATTACATTCAAGTTGAGGCATGACTATTTCCGCTGACACTCCAGCACTGTAATGACATATTGAAGGTATTGTCTTTTAAATGAGATAGTAATTTGATGTTTTGCCTACCTTCCCAGATGGATGCAAAACATGCCATGGCACTAACTTAGAGGAGCTGCTCTGCCTGACTTGCTGTGCTTTTCCAGCACCACTCTAATCTACACTCTGATCTCCAGCATCTGCAGTCCTTACTTTTGCCTCTCCTCCCCATGCCTCCTCCCCAGAGCCACTGTCAGTATTTATTTCAGAACCAACCTTTTTAACACAGATTATTTTACTCAATTTTTGGGGCTTTGCTCCATGCAGATTAGCTGCCGCATTCATCATCTTCTAACAATGACTGCACTTCGTATTTAATTGGTTGTATAACACTTTGGGGCGACATTAGTTTGCAAAAAGAGTTATATAAATGCAATGTATTTCTTTTCAACATACTATTGATTTTACCTAAAATGAATTCCAATAAATCTTCGTTTTGTAATCCACTGTGACCCAGTTGATATTCTTTATTTATAGGCAGTGCAGCAGGTTGTTCCATGTATGTGCTAAAATTGATCTACATAAGCAATGCAAATATATATTCCCATGGAAGATACACGTTCTACTTTCGTGGCTTAGAAAACCCACTGCAAATGTCGTCATGCTACAAAACAGGACTAAGATCAAATTTTTAAATGCAGAATGTAACAACACAAGTACATAGAACATAGGACAATACAGCACAGAACAGGCCCTTCGGCCCATGATGTTGTGCCGAACATTTGTCCTAGCTTAAGCACCTATCCAATTGCCGCTTAAAGGTCACCAATGATTCTGACTCTGCCACTCCCACAGGCAGCGCATTCCGTGCCCCGACCACTCTCTGGGTAAAGAACCTACCCCTGACATCCGCCCCCCCCCCCCCCCCCCCCCCCCCCAATACCTTCCACCCTTCACCTTAAATTTATGTCCCCTTGTAACACACTGTTGTACCTGGGGAAAAAGTCTCTGACTGTCTACTCTATCTATTCCCCTGATCATCTTATAAACCTCTATCAAGTCACCCCTCATTCTTCACCGTTCCAATGAGAAAAGGCCTAGCACTCTCAACCTATCCTCGTACGACCTATTCTCCATTCCAGGCAACATCCTGGTAAATCTCCTCTGCACCCTCTCCAAAGCTTCCACATCTTTCCTAAAATGAGGTGACCAGAACTGCACACAGTACTCCAAATGTGGCCTTACCAAGGTCCTATACAGCTGCAACATCACCTCACGACTCTTGAATTCAATCCCTCTGCTAATGAACGCTAATACACCATAGGCCGCCTTACAAGCTCTATCCACCTGAGTGGCAACTTTCAAAGATCTATGAACATAGACCCCAAGATCCCTCTGCTCCTCCACCTTACTAAGAACCCTACCGTTAACCCTGTATTCCGCATTCTTATTTGTCTTCCAAAGTGGACAACCTCACACTTGACAGGGTTGCACTCCATCTGCCACTCCTCAGTCCAGCTCTGCATCATATCTAAGTCTCTTTGCAGCCGACAACAGCCCTCCTCACTATCCACAACTCCACCAATCTTCGTATCATCTGCAAATTTGCTGACCCACCGTTCAACTCCCTCTTCCAAGTCATTAATAAAAATTACAAACAGCAGAGGACCCAGAACTGATCCCTGCGGAACTCCACTTGTAACTGGGCTCTAGGCTGAATATTTACCATTTACAACCACTCTCTGACTTCGACCGGTTAGCCAGTTGTCTATTCAACTGGCCAAACTTCCCACTATCCCATGCCTCCTGACTTTCCGCATAAGCCTACCATGGGGAACCTTATCAAATGCCTTACTAAAATCCATGTACACTACATCCACTGCTCTACCCTCATCCACATGCTTGGTCACCTCCTCAAAGAATTCAATAAGACTTGTAAGGCAAGACCTACCCCTCTCAAATCCGTGCTGGCTGTCCCTAATCAAGCAGTGTCTTTCCAGATACTCATAAATCCTATCCCTCAGCACCCTTTCCATTACTTTGCCAAATAGAAAGTAAGACTAACTGGCCTGTAATTCCCGGGGTTATCCCTATTCCTTTTTTTGAACAGGGGCACAACATTCGCCACTCTCCAGTCCCCTGGTACCACCCCCATTGACAATGAAGACAAAAAGATCATTGCCAACGGTTCTGCAATTTCCTCTCTTGCTTCCCACATAATCCTAGGATATATCCCGTCAGGCCCGGGGGACTTGTCTATCCTCAAGTTTTTCAAAATGCCCAACACATCTTCCTTCCTAACAAGTATCTCCTCTAGCTTACCAGTCCGTTTCATACTCTCCTCTTCAACAATACGGTCCCTCTCATTTGTAAATACTGAAGAAACGTACTCATTCAAGACCTCTCCTATCTCTTCCGACTCAATACACAGTCTCCCACTACTGTCCTTGATCGGACCTACCCTCGTTCTCATCATTCTCATGTTTCTCACATACGCATAAAAGGCCTTGGGGTTATCCTTGATCCTACCCGCCAAAGATTTTTCATGCCCTCTCTTAGCTCTCCTAATCCCTTTCTTCAGCTCCCTCCTGGCTATTCGGTATCCCTCCAACGCTCTGTCTGAACCTTGTTTCCTCAACCTTATGTAAGCCTCCTTCCTCCTTACAAGACATTCAACCTCCCTCGTCAACCAAGGTTCCCTAACACAACCATCTCTTTCCTGCCTGTCAGGTACATACATATCAAGGACACGTCGTATGTTCCTTGAAAAAGTTCCACATTTCAACGACATCCTTCCCTGACAGCCTGTGCTTCCAATTTATGCTCCTCAGATCCTGTCTTGCAGCATCATATTTACCCTTCCCAAAATTGTAAAAACTGCCCTTTGCACGCACCTATCTCTCTCCATAACAAGGTGAAAGTCACAGAATTTTGGTCACCATCACCAAATGCTCACCCAATAACAAGCCCATCAATTGTCCCGGTTCGTTACCAAGTACCAAATCCAATATGGCCTGCCCTCTGATCGGACAATCTACATACTGAGTTAGAAAAGCTTCCTGGACACACTGCACAACCACCGCCCCGTCCAATCTACTTGAGCTTCCAATCAATATTTGGGAAGTTGAAATCACCCAAGACTACTACCCTGTGGCTTCTGCACCTTTCCAAAATCTGTTTCCCAATCTGTTTCTCTACATCTCTGCTGCTATTGGGGGGCCTATAGTAAAAACCCAACCACAGGTGACTGCTTTCCTACTTCTGACTTCAGCCCATACTACCTAATCTTACTGAAACATCTGTAACCAAGAACCTCCAACAACCATTCTATCCACATTTCCGTGATGGCCACAACATCGTAGTCCCAAGTACCAATCCACGCCTTAAGTTCACCCACCTTATTTCTGATACTCCTTGCGTTGAAGTATACACACTTGAGCCCATCTCTGTGTCCGCAAGTATTCCCTGTCAGTGCTCCCTTCTCCACAGCCTCCCTACATTCTTGGACATCCTGAAAAACAGCTAACCTACTTGCTGTTTTACAAGTCCGGATCCCATCCCCCTACCAAATTAGTTTAAACCCCACCAAAAAGTGCTAGCAAACCTACCTCCCAGGATATTGGTGCCCTTCTGGTTCAGGTGCAACCCGTCCTGCTTGTACAGGTCCCACCTTCCCCAGAATGCAGTCCAATTGTCCAAATACCTGAAGCCCTCCCTCCCACACCATCCTTGCAGCCACGTGTTCAACTGCATTCTTTCCCTATTCCTTGCCCCACTGTCACGTGGCACCGGCAACAACCCAGAGATGACGACTCTGTCCGTCCTAGCTTTTAGCTTTCAGCCTAACTCCCTGAGCTCCTGAATGACCTCCCCACCCCTCTTCCTAGCTATGTCATTGGTGCCAATGTGCACCACAACTTCTGGCTGCACACCCTCCCCCTTAAGGATTCTGAAGACACGGTCCGAGACGTCTCTGACCCTGGCACCCGGGAGGCACCAAACCATCCGAGAGTCTCGCCCATGTCCACAGAACCGCCTGTCTGTCCCTCTAACTATAGAGTCTCCTATAACTAGCACTCTCCTCCTCTCCCCCTTTCCCTTTTGGGCCTCAGAGCCGGACCTCGTGCCAGAGACCCGGTCACTGCAGCTTACCCCTGCTAGCCCCCCCCCCCCCCCCCCCCCCCCGCCAACAACAGTATCCAAAGCGGTATACTTATTGTTGAGGGGAACGACCACAGGGGATCCCTGCACTGCCTGCTTCCTCCCCTTCCCACCTCTAGCTGTTACCCAGCTACCTCTGTTCTCTGGCGTAACTATGTCCCTGTAGCTTCTATCACTCTCTCAGCCTCTCGAATAATCCTCAGTTCATCCAACTCCAGCTCCAGTTCCCTAACGCGGTCTGTGAGGAGCTGGAGCTGGCTGCACTTCCTGCAGGTGAAGTCGGCAGGAGCATCGGTGGTCACCCCTACCTCAAACATCCTGCAGGAGGAACATTCCACTGCCTGCGCTGCCATAACTCTACACTTGGTCTCCAAAACAAGAACACTAAGTAGCTTACCTGTTCAGCCGACTGAGTCCTTTTTTTAGGTTAGCGGAGGAGGGAGGGTGGGAGACACTACACGTGTAGTGTCTCAGGTTCCTTCTCCACTCAAACTTCTTACCTTCCCAGAAGCCTCTGTTGACGACTTCCGGATTCCCGCTCCTAGTTGAAAAAAGAATTACAATTACGCAAAAGATCTTAATCATACCTTGCCAAGGCAACTGTTCAGCTAACTTTCTAAGACTTGTTAGACTGTCAGCTCCAAGCTGGCTCAGGATGCCCGGAAGCATTTCTGTGATCTGTTTTGTCTCACCATGGCCAGTAATAGCAAAAGTATTGGCAGATAATGAAGCCTGCACTTTAGGATTATTGAAGTGAATGACCTGACCATCATCCTTAATCATATTCACCTGTTTGGCACAAATTAAAAATATTCATAAGGTGTGTCATTCATCTGAATATAAAATATTTTCAATATACTATTTAACAGCAAATTCAAATGGGTTTCTCAGGGGAATTAGCTCATGAACATGGCTGTTTAAATTTTCATCCCTAAAACAAAGACCCACTTGGTTGTATAGTTCAATGTCAGCAGTCTCCATCATCCAGACTAACTGGTCATGCTCAAGATCAGATAATAAGGCTTCATGTTAGGCGTCAATAGTACGACAAAAAATGTTACTTGCATCCAATATCAACAGGTCCATATTTTTCAATTGCAGTTATTGCACAAATATTAGGATTAGGAACCATAGCACTGATCAATTTGTATTTGTACTGCTCTGACTAACAGTCTACTTAGCAAAGCAAGAGAATGAACTGTGCAACACTGTAGCACCAATCTGTATTTAAAAGTTTAAATAAGAGCCAGACTACAACTTTCAAAAGAAATTCGGATGGCAAAAAAGTGCCCAATGTAATTGCACACATCCACTGTGATGCTGGGAAGCAAAAATGTAGAAACGTAACTAAAATAGGATCATGTCTCTCACAATAGACTAAAATTGAAAACCGTTTCTATTAGCAAATCCAAGTCCCAAATAGATCTGAAAAGATGTGCAGAAATGTTTACAATAGATTAAGTGATCAAATAATTTAGTAAAAATGCACAGAAGGTACCTCCTCAATTCTAGCAATATTATTTACTGCCAGTTTCTTCAGACAGCTTTGCAATTTTTTATCATCAGCTGTAGCTGTTCTGTGTACTACCTTCTTCTTTCTGCGAGCTGTACCCTTTCCTTTAATCCAGCTTTGAACACCCTCTGTGGTAAAGACTTTCATAGATCCACTGACCTCAGTAGAAATTCCTCTGTCTTAAATGTGCAACTCCTTATTCTGAAAGTATGCTGCCTGGCCTTAGATGTTCCCACAAGGCAAAGCAACGTCTCCATAATCTGTCAAGTCCCCTAAAGTATAGTTCCAGTAAGGTCACCAATCATTCTTTTAAATTGCATTAAGTACAGGGCAGTTGAAAAGAGTGCTGTATCTGGTAAACGGAAGGATTGGGGAGAGCAATGACTTGATCACTAATAGAAGCTTCTGGAAATCAGTGGCACTCCAGCTAGTTAACAGACTCAGTCAGACCTATGTGTACCAATCCAGAATGCTTGGCTCTGATTCTCTCTTAATCTGTTAGGAAGGGTGTTATTATGCTGGAACGAAATTAGAAATTGCTGGAAAAATTCAGATCTGGCAGCATTTGTGGAGAGAAATCAGGTGAATGTTTTGGGTCGAGTGACCCATCCTCAGAACTCTGTACATATTTTCTCTGAATTATAATATTCAGGGAGTGACCACACTTGACAATCTCGGATGACAGTGCGAATCCGAGTTAATGCTGACAGCTCGGCCCATCTCTTACAGACCTCTGAATGAGAGGCAGTAACTTAGTGGAGGCTCGTGTGGAGGAGGTGAAATTGCTGTTTTCTGAAGTGCACTCCCAGAAATGTTGCAATCCATTTTTGTTCTATTAAATTCTGCACCCCTCCCACCACCACCCCCCTGTCTAAGCCAAACTGCTTAAAACTGAGGGTATGACCCACTATGTTCAATACTCCAGCATCTAACTTCTGAACTACACATGCCTGAATAGTATTTGTTTTTCTCTTTTGATTGCTGTATGTTCTTACTGCTGTTGGCTTTGGTCACCCAGACTTTAACCCCTATCCCTGGAGCTGAGATGCAATCCACACTGACCCGTTTAGTGTGGTCTAAGAGAGCTCTGCCAGAAGTACATGCCTTCAGCTGAGATGTTGAGCCAAAATTTGTCTTGGTTTATGGCATTCATCAAAGTAATAGGGGAGGTGGGAGAACATCTCTCAGAATCCCAACCAGCATTTTTTTTCTTTGATCAGCATGAGAAGATTTAACTGTAGTTCAAATTGACTACCAACTCCATAACAACCAACACTATTTCAAAAGTATCTAATGTAGTTGGTCATTTACAGATTTCAAGATGTCGTGAAGGTGTATGTGTATGTATATGTAAACATTTTGTATAAAATGAACGTAGAGCTCTTGTGGCACAGTGGTAATGTCCCTGCCTTTGGTCCAGGAGGCCCAAGTTCAAGTCCCACCTGCTCCTGGGGTGTTTAATAACCTCTCTGAGCAGGTAGGTTAAATGTGTCAACTGGACTTTTTGCCACCTTTCTAGTTGGCTTCATGTACACGTATACTTAGGTTGAAAATTCTCAGCAGTATGCTTGAAACAGAAGAAATTTAAGAATTTTTCTTTTGCTCTGTAATTATACTCCATTGGTTTTTCAGACTCTTATTTATATATTCCACCAGAGAAGCTCTGATTAAGATTTCCATTCAGCAAGTGGTGTTGCTGTTCTAAAAAGGCAAACTTGTTTCTAATTTGCATGCTTAAAACTTCTAAGTAGAGCTTTACATAAAACAAAAATTCTACTTTGCCTATTGACATAATGTGTGTGTTCATTTGACTACACCAGTCCTGGTTTAGAATTGTAGAAAGGTCCACTTAATTTTAGCTGTGAAATCATCATCTAATTTTTTTTAAAAGTAGCAGTGCACAAATAGACCATTTGGTTATCTAGCTGGTGACTGGTTTCCTCCTTGTGTTTCTAAAATTATCTGCTGCAATTATTTTACTACTTTTCTCCAGTGCTTGTTAAAAGCTCGCTCTTTATGATTCATTCATTCCTTCATATCCATGGTTGCTCACAACTCACTCAAAGACCAAGGGAAGAAAATGCATAGAAACAAAACTCTGATCCAATTTTCCCCTCCAAATGACAGTAATCCACATTCCTTCAGTCATTTGGGTCATTAAAAACAGTCAGAGATGTACATCATGGAAACAGACCCTCAGTCCAACTCATCCATGCCGACCAGATATCCTAACCCTTTCTCATCTCATTTACCAGCATTTGGCCCATGTCTCTCCAAACCCTTCCTATTCATGTACCCATCCAGAAGCATTTTAAATGTTGCAATTGTACCAACCTCATCCTATACAGGCAGCACCCTCTGCATGAAAAAGTTGCCCCTTAGATCAATTTTACATCTTTTTTTTTTCCCCTCATCTTTAAACCTATGCCCTCTAATTTTTGGGCTCCCCTACCCTGTGGAGCTATTCACTCTATCCATGACCCTCATGGCCTTGCAAGCCTTTATAATGTCGCCTGTCAGCCACCAACACTCCTGGGAGAACAGCCCCAGCCTATTCAGCCTCTCCCTATAGCTCAAACCCTCCAATCCCTGGCAACATCGTTGTAAATCTTTTCTGAACCCTTTCAAGTTTCCTATAGCAGGGAGACTAGAAAAGCTAGTGCTTCCAATTAAACCTGTTGGACTATAACCTGGTATTGTGATTTTTAACTTAGTACACCCCAGTCCAACAACGGCATCTCCAAATCCAATTTGAATGCAGTATTCCAACAGTGACCTAACCAATGTCCTGTATAGCCCCAACAAAACGTCACTACTCTTGTACACAATGCACTGATCAATAAAGGCAAGTGTACCAAACGCTGCCCTCACCACCCTGTGACTCCACCTTCAAGGAATTATGAATCCTCAAACACCCCACCTAACAGTACCGTGTGGGTACCTTTCACCACATGGTCTACTGTAACTCAAGAAGGCAGCTTCTCCCACTGCAGCATTTCAAGAAGGTTTGCTCATCACATTAAGGATGACTAAGGTTGCGCTGTAGTTCTGGTCTTGATGCTGATGCTGCTTAGAATTTAAAAAAAAAATCAGTCTGTTCTGTGTTTTTGCAAAAAATTCTCTTGCAAACTAGAATGATGCTTGCTGATGCCTGAGAGCTAAAACATAAAGACACTGACTTACTTTCAGGGGGAATGGTAAAAGGATTGAGCACATTAGGACCATGTCCCGTGACTTGGCCTTGAACTTGTAAATAGCTGAGTAAGTGAGCAAACATGTGGTAGATGGAATATAATGTGGGGAAAATGGGAATGTTCTTCACGTTGGCCGGAAGAAATAAATCAGTATATTACTTAAACAGAACCACTGTAGAATTCTGATGTGCTGAGGGACCTAGGTATTGTGGTGCCGAAGTCTCACATTAACATGCAGGTGCAGTAAGTAATCAAGGTTTTGAATAGAATGCTGTCCTTCAAGAGAAATTGAATATTAAATGTAAGGACATTAGGGTTCAGTCATTGCAGGGCATTGGTGAGATCTCATTTGCAATACTCTGTGTAGATTTAGATTTGTTGTTCCTTGTAACAGAATATAATGAAAAGTACATAGAGTCACCATTCATGAGTGCTATCTTAATTTCTAAATAAAAGGGAGAAATGAGCAATTTGTCCGGCTGGTGCCTGTCCAAGGGCTCAGCTCCCATTCGCCTACTGGGCCGTGATCCCTTTTGACTCTCCCTTCCAACACTGGACATCGGCCAGGTCCTGGAACTGGGCTCCATCACCACCATTGCTGCTCTTGTGACTGAGTTAGAGTTGGCCGTGGGCCTGGACCCCCACAGGGGCCTGGTGGTGGGCTCCCAGTTCAGGGTTCCACTCCTGCTACTCCTATGACCATGTCCAAGCTGTGTCCTGCGGTGGTCCCTGTGGGATCCTGAATCTGGCTCCTTGTTTAGTGTCTCACTCCTGTGGTGTCTGAACCCAAGCATCACTGAACTCCTCAAAAAAAAACCTGTGGAAGCAACGGTACCAAGAAAATGATTGAAGACTATAAGGGCAGGTATGGATGTGGCTGGTTCTGCTGCATGGTGACCAGGAGCCGATTGCTGTCTACCTTGCTGCTGCCATATGTATTTACAGACTTCCTTAAATAAATTATTAAAAATCACACAACACCAGGTTATAGTCCAACAGCTTTAATTGGAAGCACACTAGCTTTCGGAGCGACGCTCCTTCATCAGGTGATTGTGACAATCACCTGATGAAGGAGTGTCGCTCCGAAAGCTAGTGTGCTTCCAATTAAACCTGTTGGACTATAACCTGGTGTTGTGTGATTTTTAACTTTGTTCACCCCAGTCCAACACTGGCATCTCCAAATCTTAAATAAATTGGAAGTGGTGCGGAGGAGATTTGCTAAATTGATAGTTGGAATGAATGGGTTATCTTACAAGGATAGTTTGGGCAGACAGGACTTGTTTCCTGTGGAGTTTAGAGTGAGGGTTGATTTGGTCAAAGTGCTGAAGATCCTGAGTGACTTTAATAAGGTGCATTTTTTTGTTGTTTTTGAAGGGGTTTGTGCAGGAGTAAGTAATTCATCCCTCCAGCTGACTCTGCCGTTTTGATATCATCAGGTCGTGGCTTTTTTTTTCTCCGTTTTATAAATGCTAATGGGAGCTTTCATTTATTTCCTCCTCCCAGAGTGAACTTCACAAGAACTGTTCAGGAGCTGGTGGCCATGGAAACACGAGTCACCATGACAATGACACATGGTGTGACTGGGCTCCATTTGGTAAGAATGTCTGCTCTTGCTATCTCATGGATAAAAAGCAAAATGGCCCTTCTATCTCACCTTGGTTGTATGAGAAACACCAGTCTCTGCTTCTATCTATCTGTCTCTCTCTCACTTCATTTTCTTTTCCTTGTTTGATCCCCCTTGCAGCAGTGATCCAGTTTCACTTTAGTATTGATGTCCAACAACCTTCGTGGTTGTGGTTGTGCTTGTACTGGCCCAGAACTTGTTCAATTTCCCAACTTTCAGAGTGAATTTGAGCCTCTGATCCAGTTATCTAAAACAAAAACAGAAAATGCTGGAGAAACTCTGTAGGTCAGGCAGCATCTGTGCAGAGAGAAAGCAGAGTCAAGGTTTCCAGTCCAGTGACTGTCCAGAACACTTTTTTTTTTAATCCATTTCAATTGTGGTCAGCTATCCACTTAGCTAAAAGTGCACTTATCTGCCCATTCCGAAAAATGCTGAGTGTTCGCTCAATAAGCTATTTGACGTTTTGTCCCTTTTCCCCATCCTCTCTGTTGCATTACCACACCAAATTTGCTTTAGACATTCTAAAACTAGTTTGGATTAAATTGTACTAACGAGTTGAATCTAGCACAACTTCAGGGAATGTTGTGGATGCAACCTATTAGAACATGAGGCCATTTGAGGCGTATCCAGTATTGCTGCTAGTTTAGTTGGTGAGGGATAAAGGTGGTCAGGCCTGGATACTGCTGCTTGTGTTGGTCATCACTTGGTGACAGCACACCTGAGTAATTTCTGGAAATACTGCCAGGAAAGTGTTGCTTCACAATTTTTTTAAAATCTCTGTAGTCTTTGTCATGGCACTTTTTAACCCATGGAGTTTAATCTTTGCCATTGGCCAGGTTATTCTCAGCTCTGTCAAGGCTCCATCAAACCAACCAAGCACAGGACAGGGGAGGGCCTGGTTGGAGAGAGTGTCTGGGCTGTTTTTTGTTTGACTATGCGTTGCAGCACAACATTGTCTTCTGAAAACTACAAACGCTGGAGATCACAGCGGGTCAGACAGCATCCATGGACAGAAAACAAGCTAACTCTTCGAGTTTAGATGACTCCTCATCAGAGCTGACATGAAGTATAGAGGTGACAGCATTTATGCAAAAGTTCGGAGTGGGGGGCAGTGGGGATAGTGGGTGTAGAAAAGATGTTGATAGTTTAGATTAAGGTATCGCAATGTGAGAATGACAGACCAATGGTGTCTCCTGCCAGACATGAAAGGACCGTAACTAGGATGGGGGCACTTGATAAGATGAAAGAGATGGTTCACATTTTGAAGGTGTTGAACTGAATATTAGGGCCAGAAGGCTGAGATGTGCCCAATTTGAAGATGAGATGTTGTTCCTGCAGTTTGCGCTGTGAACTACTGGAACACTGCAGCATGCTAAGGACAGACGTGGGCATGTGAGCAGAGCACTGGGTTAAAATGACCGGCTAAGGGAAGGTCAGGGTCCTGCTTGTGCACAGAATGGAGGTGTCCCACACCGCCACCTTTTCTGTTCATTACACACGTGCATACTCCCCAGTGTTCATGAGTGGGAGGCATTGCTATTCTTAGTACTGTGTCTGGTGCGTAAGTCTATAGTTCAATGTCAAAATGCATGCCTGTAAATAGATCCTGCACCCTGTGCCAGACCACAGCAATCCTAACATCAGGCTGATAAAGAGAGACCTTTGTGATGAAAGAATTGCTTGCCAATTTTTTTTTAATCTGGTTTGCTGGAATAAGTCATTCTGCTTACTAACTTTTGGTTAGTAGTTGAATATACAGATTGTGACTCAGGCTAGAAGCCAAAAGGCAAATTATTTTATCGGTCTGTGCAATTAGTTTGGTTCTAATTTGACTTTTCTCATTTGCTTCCCTTTCAATGTCACATTGATTCTTGAAGACGTGGCCAGTGTTTTTTATTTGCAGGATAAAAGGCACACATTGTCACACTAACACTGACTCATCTGTCAAGCTCAGCCAACTTCAAACCCCTGTCTGTTATTGAAGCCCAGCAAATCGCACGTGGCAAAGCACCCACATTAATTACAACAACTTGATGTTGCATAATTGAAGTCCTGAGCGTTTTCCATAAAGTTAAATATTTCTCACTTATCTGTCTGCACCTAGCCAAAATATCAAGTTTCTAAAATAGACTTCCTGTTTCCAAGGGACAGTTTTGGAGTGACGTCTCCAAAGAAACTTGTTTTTGTCCTGTACTTTGCAGCAACCAATCTGAAACCTTAAATGTTGAGAACACGACTTGGAAAATGTAAGTCTTTTTTTGTCTGAGACAGTTGGACATGGCCTTATGCCAGGCCACCAAAGGCCCCCTCTGCCATCATATATGCTGAAATCATGTCCAAGTCTATGTAGACCAGTTGTCTACTGTTGCATTTGACCCTTTTTTAATGAAGAGAGTATAATGTATATATCCGCATTTTCTTAAGAGACCTGTCTTTGTGCATGCATTTAGAAAACAGCTTGTATAAGAAATTGCAGCTAACCCTGATCATGTTCTCATCTACACACAAATTCATTCGGCACCCACAGGGTAGCAATTAGGAATTAAATCTATTGAAAATTAAATTGTTTTGTTTGCTTGATGTTCCATACAAGCACATAACAGCAGTGTGAGTCTAAGTAGAAAGAAATAATAAGAACAATTTTAATGCGCAGTGTCTCTGGCTGTTTTCTTTCTCAATAACTTTAGAGAATGACTTACCAGCTAAGTGTACTGGGGTTAATTGCTGTTTGCTAACTGATTACAAGTCTGGAAGAGAATTGGGCCGTAGGACTTTTGCAAGTTTGCTTTGTTTTTTTTCCCCACTAACCAACATAATTGTCAGCTGGATTTTTGAGACATCCACATTTATTTCTAAAAGTAATAAGCACTTACGAGCCATCGTCAGGACAAGAACAGGTGCTGAAGTAAATCTGGGGCATTCAAACAGTCGTAATTTACTGGGAAAGGCCCAAATGTTTTCTTAATTTGTACTGTCTGAGGATGGTGCAGGTGAAGGTACTCACTCAGTGCTGTGGGTCAATAGTTTTGCCTCCAAATTGAAACTGAAGGGGAACATCTGAGGTGATGGTGTTCTCATCTTCTGGCTTTTTATTTTAAAAGATTTTTTTTTCCCCTTCTGGATAGTAGGGCTGTGGGTTTGAAGCCAAAGAAGCTTTGCGTAAAGTGGGGCCATAATAATCAACTGGTGGAGGGAGGAGAATATTCATTTCCTTCATTCATGTGCCCTTTATTTCAGATAAACCCAACTACAGGATGTTGTTTGGTGCGCTGGATAATTCCTTCCTGATAGCCTATGCTATTGGCATGTTTTTCAGGTCAGTGTTTGAGAAATTGAAACCATGTGTACCTTCTGAATTTTGTTTTTGCTTTGAATATCCAGTGTCACTATTACCAAGATCTGGGGCACAGTGAAGCTTCATTGAACCTCTAACCTGAACTTTAACTTGTCTTTAATTCACCAGCCTGGCAATATTTCACATTTGTCCTGAATGATAGGCACCAAAATGTCTCCTTTATTTGATTGATCAATGTGTATCATGTAACATTGGTTGCAGTACATTGCTGTGCCCGACTTGATACATTTCATCAAATGCAACTTGGAAAATTTGGTGTGATGTTCTTGTTTGGTTTTATGGCATGAGAAATGTGTTTGTTTTTTATTTTTAAAAAAATCTTAGTGCCCAAAAGAGCAAATGCTCAGGAGGAAATGTTTTCACCAGCAGATCCATGCACAGCTTGAGAATCTTTCAGCAGAGCAATCAAGGGGTTGTTAAGACTACTTGTTAGATGGCACTGAGATTTGAAGAAGAAAAAAATCACTTGATTTGAAAGGGGATGTTATTTATGCATTGCTGGCTTAGAGGTAGGGACATTACTACTGCACCACAACAGCCCACATTTGAGGTTTGAATTCTGGATTTCTGACTGATCCATGAGGGTCAGCTGATGAGGAATTAATGAGGGATAGAAATACTGCAAATCAGAGTGCACCATGTTGCGTAGGGTGGCACAGTGGCGAAGTGGTTAGCACTGCTGCCTCACAGCACGGGGGACCTGGGTTTGATTCCATCCTCTGTGTGTGCGGGCTAGGTGGGTTAGCCATGGGAAATGCAGGGTTATAGGGCAGGGAGGGTTGGAATGGTCCTCAGAGGGTGTGTGTGAAGTCAATGGGTTGAATAGCCTGCTTCTGCACTGTGACTCTCTGACTGTATCCACTGTCACATTGCTAACCTTTGCCCCCCCCCCCCAAATCTTGGGTCATCTGATGTCGCACATCCTAGTTGCTGGCTATAAACCCATGATGTAGTTGACTGAGATCTACAGAGGAGCATTTTATCAGCAGCTAACCATCCTTTTTGCCAACCTTTGACCATGCTGTGTTCATAATGGGTAGAGAAGATGATCCATGGATGAAGTGACAAGGGACAGCACTAGAGTTCCTGAGAACTGATTATAGTGGAGAGTGCAGATGATACAGCTTCAGTATTTTTTAAAATTCCTGTGTGTAATGAAGACTACGGTTTTTTTTTTTCTCAGTTGTGAAAGCAGTTGACCAGATTCTTGGGGACTGATGTGTGTAGAAATTATCTCTGATTATCCTGACTGGTTTTGAACTCGCCTCCTGTATTCTGTTTCAGTGGTATTTTCGGTGAGCGGCTCCCTCTACGATATTACCTGACTGTCGGGATGTTGCTGAGTGGGTTATTCACGGCACTGTTTGGGCTTGGATTTTATTGGAACATTCACAGTATCTGGTACTACACGATTATACAGGTCAGTGGAGCAGTGGATTGTGGAGCCCCCCCCTCCATAGGTATCAAGTATAAATACATACAGGGGTCATTATTTACTTATTTCACCATTATCACCCTCATTGTGGACATTTCCTAACTTCATTCTGAGAGATGATTCTGATGCCCATTAGAATTGTTGACTGATATAATGGCCTTGCAGGCTTAAGAGCCATCAGCTGACCTCTTGGCTAAATGCATCTGTTAATATTTTATAGCCTCCCCCTTTTTAAAATGTTGAACGAGGTATGATTTATAAAATTGGCATGTAACAACAAGTGCCTCTGAGCCAAAAGCTCTGCGTGAGAGTTCCATCCCAAAACTCGAGAGGTGCATGGGTAATGTGATGAAGCAGCTGGAGTGCCTACCTGCAGATTGTACCTAAAACATTAAACGCAACTGAGCTGACCCACTCCTGTTTCTGTGTAACCACTGATGACCTCAAGCTGTTCAGGTGCAGCAATCATCTGTGCTAATCCCTTGTCCCATGTTCCCATTGCTGGGCTTTAAAACCTCACCTGGGTTTAAAGTTCTCATCCTTTCTCTTATTTCCATTCTACCTCCCTTGCTAAAGGCACCAGGGAATGGCTTAACCCAACATCTTGGCAAGCACCAGTTATGCTGGTTGGATCGGGATGGAAGTGTGAAAGTTATTCGTTTTTTCTTTGCAACAATTCCAAGGGCACTTTTTCTTTTGATTCTTGCTGCAATGAAAACATTGGTGATGTCAGTCCATCAAGATAGAAGGGAAAGCTGACTCTCAACAGAAGTTGTTATGAAAACTTACAGCAAAGAAAGCTACCCTGACCACAGACTCTGACTCTGCCGGGGCATTGAACTTTATTTCCCACTCTGTAGAGAGCCCTTTCCCTCTCATATACTACATTTAGAGTAGCTCAGTTGCCTTCTTTAGCCAGATCACAAGGAGGTAATAGCTGAGATTCAATGAATTGCTGCAAGAGGCAATTCTGCTGCAACTGGAGAGAATGGTCTTGTGTTTTATTTTGGAATAGACCAAAATAGAGATGACATTCTGCTTCAGGCACTTGCATTCAAAGGGTCATATGGAGCAGTGGGTAGCAACGTGGCTCCGAAGCTAGAAGCTCCAGGTTTAAGTCCCACTGGATTGTCAAGGGAGGTACATTTATAATTCACCAAACAATGTGAATATCAACCTGCAAACCCTTCCGTCACATGTCAATAACTTTAGGAGCAAGGTCAACCAAGCAATGGAATGAAATGTTCTACGTTCAATCCATAACTGCAACCAGTGACGTGTGTAAACATGCACGCTGCCACGGTAACGTACTGGAGCACATTGTAACGCCACCAACACAACCTCTGCCTAAAAATGTGATCTCCACTATCTCTTTCCTCCTCAAATCCTGAGAGAAATATCATCAGAAGGGACAGTAGTAATCTGAAGTTCATCCTCCAAGGTGCTGTAGATGCTGGGTTCAATAGCAACCATTGAGTCAAAGAAGTAAATTTTGTTGGGTGACAGTATCTAGTGTTATATTTTGGGAATATGAAAATAAAGGTTTGAACTGGCGACAATCTCCCTGACTGGCAAAGCTCAGGGCTGAATGGCCTCCTCCTGTTCCAAGGGACAAATGGCAGCTTGCATTGTTGAGGCAACAGTTTGTGGGGTACAGACTCCATGAGAGATTGAGGACTTCAGCCCAAGTTGACTTAGTATCCTCTAACTGAGTTACCTTCCCTCACGCTGCAAAGCACCGCAGTTGCTGGGATCTTCAATGTGTACCAATTGGCATGAAGATTCATTGCTTCCGTAGGCTGTTGCTTTGGCAACGAAACTTAGAAAGCATGTTGATTACTGTTGTCTTTGTCAGGAGAAGTTTGGTTTCATCTCTGTAGTAAACGCTGCAATCAGCAGTTCGTTTCTTCTATTTGTTCATGGGATCCGGGTGTTGCTGGCTATGCAGTAACATAAATGCCTAGGCAGCAGTCAGGAGTCAACCACATTTATTGAGAGTCTGCAGTCACATGTAGGCCAGACTAGGTAAGGAGGGTGGTTCCCTTTCCTAAAAGCCAGAGAGCTCAGAGCATTCTAGGGGTCAGATACATAAACCTTTTTGAAATTTGAGTCTCATGTAGACAGGATGGTTAAGGTATTTTGCACACTGCTTTCATTGCTTAGACATTTTGAGTATAGGAATTGAGATGTCGTATTGAGGATGTGCAGGATGTTGGTGAGGCCTCTTCTGGAGTACTGCATGCAGTTCTGGTTTCCTTGCTATAGGAAGGATTTTATTAAAGTGGAGAGGGTTCAGAAAAGATTTACCGGGATGTTGCCAGGAATGCAGGGTGTGAGGTTTAAAATTAGACGGACAAATATTTTTTTTTCACTGGAGCATAGGAAGTTGCAGGGTGACCTTTTTAAAGGTTTATAAAATCATGGGGTGCAAATTAAGATGAATGACAGGTTTGTTCCCGAGGGTGGGGTAAATCAAGACTAGGCGGCATATGAGGGGAGAAAGGACGTGAGGGGCAGTTTGTTTTACACAACTCATGTGAGGAAAGAACTGCCAGAGGAACTGGTAGATGTGGGTTTAGTTACAACACTTAAGGCATTCTGGATAAGTTCATGAATAGGAAAAGTTTACAGGACATGGGCCAAATGCAGGAAAGTGGGACTAGTTTAGTTTGGGAATATGATTAATGTGGACAAGTTGGACTGAAGGGTTTTTTTCCATGTTATACATCTGACTCTAGATGGGATTTTCCCAACAATCATTGACATTTACCTCTGTTATTGCCTCCGTTCACCACCAATAGTTGAATCCTATATGCAGTCCTCTTCACATGTTTCTTGTAATGATCTTCATTTAATATCTCTTCCACAGATCGCCAATGGTTTATCACAGACCACAGGGTGGCCAGCTGTTGTTGCTTGCGTCGGGAACTGGTTTGGAAAGGGGAAGTGAGTATCTTTTGCTGGTCTTGCAAAAAATTGCCATGCGTGTGATCAAGCATGTGAGGCTGCAGAGTATTAATCATTTCATGGTGTTTGGCACTATATCTTGTGATCAGATCGACTGATCTAATTTGCTTTGATTTTTCTTTTGAAATAATGAATGTACTTTGTCATTAGCATCATAGAGATGTACAGTATGGAAACAGCACAGTCTAACCTGTCCATGTCGACCACCTATCCTAACCTAATCTAGTTCTGTTTGCCAGCACTTGGCCCATATCCCTCTAAATGATTCCTATTCATATACCCATCCAGAAGCCTTTTAAATACTGTAATTGTACCAGCCTCTGACAGCTCATTCCGTACACACACCACCCTCTGTGTGAAAAGGTTGCCCCTCAGGTCCCTTTTTTAAATCTTTCCCCCTCACCCTAAATCTTTCCCCTCTAGTTCTGGACTTCACCCCCACCCCAGGGAAAAGACCTTGTCCATTTACCCTATCCATGCCCCTCATGATCTTACAAACCTCTATAAGGTCACTCCTCAGCCTCTGACACTCCAGGGAAAACAGCCCCAGCCTGTTCAGTGTCTCCCTATAGCTTAAATACTCCAACCCTGTCAACATCCTTGAAAATCTTTTCTGAATCCTTTCAAGCTTGACAACATCATTCCAATAGGAAGGAGACCAGAATTGCACGCAATATTCCAACAGTTGCCTAACCAATGTCCTGTACAGCAACATGACCTCCCAACTCCTGTACTCAATACACTGACCAATAAAGGAAAGCATACCAAACGCCGCCTTCACTATCCTGTCTACCTGTGTCTCTACTTTTCAAGGACCTATGAACCTGCACTCCAAGGTCTCTTTGTTCAGCAATACTCCCCATGACCTTGCCATTAAGTGTATAAGTCCTACCCTGATCTGCTTTTCCAAAACGCAGCATTCACGTTCACCTAAATTAAACTTCATCTGCCACTCCTCAGCCCATTGGCCCATCTGATCAGGATCCCATTGTACTGAGAGAACCTTTTTTTGCTGTCCTCTCCACCTCCAATTTTGGTGTCATCTGTAAACTTACTAATTATACCTCCTATGTTCACATCCAAATCATTTATATAAATGACGAAAAGTAGAGGACCCAGCACCAATCCTTGTGGCACTCCACTAGTCACAGGCCTCCAGTCTGCAAAACAACCCTCCACCACCACCCTCTGTCTTCTACCTTTGAGCCAGTTCTGTATCCAAATGGTTAGTTCTCCCCGTATTCCATGAGATCTAGCCTTGCTAACTTGTCTTTCATTTGCAGCTAATTCAGTAGAAACGCTACTGGACTAGCGTAGATGTGTGCTTTTTTTCTATTGTCCAACTTGATTAACCTGTTGCCATTTTATATTTGTTAAAAAGCTATCAATAAATGATTGTATCAAATTCCAGGCCAGTCAATGTTTGTTACAGCATCTTCAACACACCTCTACACTAACATTACTCTCTAAACTGGAAAAGAGAAGTTTAGAGTGACCTCCATAGTGACCTTTCAAACGTTAGGGAAGTACATGGCTATATACAAGTTCTCATTTATGGGAGAATCCTTTAATGAGGGGGTCAAAACATAAGACGGCCACAAATAAATTGTAAGAATATTGGAGACATCAGTTTACCTTTGTAGCCAGCATGTGGAATCTGTGACTACATTAAAGTAACCCTCAGAACAGCTGAGCTGTATTCATTAGAGAAAGCAAATAAACATGAGAAGGGAATAGCAGATTATGTGAAGTGAGGGGAAATGTTCAAGGATAGGCGTGTGGAATATAAAAGGTAAAAACAATGACTGCAGATGCTGGAAACCAGATTCTGGATCAGTGGTGCTAGAAGAGCACAGCAGTTCAAGCAGCATCCAAGGAGCAGTAAAATCGACGTTTTGGGTAAAAGCCCTTCATCAGGAATAAAGGCAGAGAGCCTGAAGGGTGGAGAGATAAGTGAGAGGAGGGTGGGGGTGGGGAGAAAGTAGCATAGTGTACAATAGGTGAGTGGGGAGGGGGATGAAGGTGATGGGTCAGGGAGGAGGGTGGAGTGAATAGGTGGAAAAGAAGGTAGGCAGGTAGGACAAGTCTGGACAAGTCATGGGGACAGTGCTGAGCTGGAAGCTTGGAACTAGGGTGAGGTGGGGGAAGGGGAAATGAAGAAACTGTTGAAGTCCACATTGATGCCCTGGCGTTGAAGTGTTCCGAGGCGGAAGATGAGGCAGTCTTCCTCCAGGTGTCTGGTGGTGAGGGAGCAGCGGTGAAGGAGGCCCAGGGACCTCCATGTCCTCGGCAGAGTGGGAGGGGGAGAAATAAAAGGTTGGGCCACAGGGTGGTGTGGTTGATTGGTGTGGGTGTCCCAGAGATGTTCCCTAAAGCGTTCTGCTAGGAGGCGTCCAGTCTCCCCAATGTAGAGGAGACCGCATTGGGAGCAACGGATACAATAAATGATATTAGTGGATGTGCAGGTAAACTTTGATGGATGTAGAAGGCTCCTTTAGGGCCTTGGATGGAGGTGAGGGAGGAGGTGTGGGCATAGGTTTTGCAGTTCCTGCGGTGGCAGGGGAAGGTGCCAGGATGGGAGGGTGGATTGTAGGGGGGCGTGGACCTGACCAGGTAGTCATGGAGGGAACGGTCTTTGCAGAAGGCGGAAAGGGGTGGGGAGGGAAATATATCCCTGGTGGTGGGGTCTTTTTGGAGGTGGCAGAAATGTCGGCGGATGATTTGGTTTATGCGAAGGTTGGTAGGGTGGAAGGTGAGCACCAGGCGCGTTCTGTCCTTGTTACGGTTGGGGGGAGGGGTCTGAGGGTGGAGGTGCGGGATGTGGACGAGATGCGTTGGAGGGCATCTTTAACCACGTGGGAAGGGAAATTGTGGTCTCTAAAGAAGGAGGCCATCTGGTGTGTTCTGTGGTGGAACTGGTCCTCCTGGGAGCAGATATGGTGGAGGTGGAGGAATTGGGAATACGGGATGGCATTTTTGCAAGAGGTAGGGTGGGAAGAGGTGTAATCCAGGTAGCTGTGGGAGTTGGTGGGTTTGTAAAAAATGTCAGTGTCAAGTCAGTCGTCATTAATGGAGATGGAGAGGTCCAGGAAGGGGAGGGAGGTGTCAGAGATGGTCCAGGTAAATTTAAGGTCAGGGTGGAATGTGTTGGTGAAGTTGATGAATTACTCAACCTCCTCGCGGGAGCACGAGGTGGCACCAATGCAGTCATCAATGTAGCGGAGGAAGAGGTGGGGAGTGGTGCCAGTGTAATTACGGAAGATGGACTGTTCTACGTAGCCAACAAAGAGACAGGCATAGCTGGGGCCCATACGTGTGCCCATGGCTACCCCTTTGGTCTGGAGGAAGTGGGAGGATTTGAAGGAGAAATTGTTAAGGGTGAGGACCAGTTCGGCCAAACAAATGAGAGTGTCGGTGGAAGGGTACTGTTGGGGACGTCGGGAGAATACTAGCATGGGTCAGCTGGGCTGAATGCTCTACCATAATATTTCTGAAGGGAAAAACCTGACCTTTCTTGTCCGGTTCGAGGAACGAGACCATTCCAGAGGATTTGTACAATTGAATCTGGATTAAGCAGGGAAAGGGAAGGACTTGAGGAATTAAATTCAATGGAGGTATTAGTGAAACTGGGATAGTCACTGAACAAGAAGGTTAGGGGGAGATGTGCAAGGTCACGAAGGATTTCAATAATAAATGACTTACTATTGATGGTGTGGGGGAGGGTGGGTAGGTCATTAATCATTGGACACAGATTTAATAGAATTTGCAAAAGCATTAAGGATATTGTGAATTTTGTCTTGCGTAACAAATTGGAATCTGCGAGGGTAGTGCGAGTCAAATTCAATCATTCTGACATTTAATTTCTTCCTTCCCAAAAATCTTTCTGGGCTATGGAGAATGAGTAAGGAAGTGAGAGTAATTAATGGTTCCTGTAAAAGCCAAGACTGATCAGACAAACTGAATGAGTGTCCTGTGCTGCAACATTGAACGAGGAGAGTCCTTTACTGTATCTTAGCTTTAACCAAAAAAGGAACAATTACTTTGTTGTAACTCAACAAAAAAAAACTTCATATATCTTGATGTAATTCATTTCTGTCTTGATTCATTCACCCCAACTCTCCCAAGTCAAGTACCTTGGTGACTTCATGCACAGTATGATGTATTTAGTTAAACAGCCTGGGAGAGATCTCTTTCTCACGAGCTCTCTTTCTCACGCACTCCCTTTCTCGCGCGTGCTCTCGCTCTCGCTCTCTCTGACTAGGGGTGGCTTCAAAGTCCCATATAGAGGAAAAGGGGGTCTGAAAATGTTTCCTTCAGTCAATGATCTTTGAAAGCCAGCATGCACACGAGGTTCATTAGTGAAGGTGGGATAGGGTTAGGATCCTCCAAGAGGTCACCCTCCCTGAGATAATCTCCCTCAGGAGAAGGTGCTACTTAATGACTGAGAGCTGGACAGGCTCAGTCGAAAAAAAAATTTTTAAGGTCAAGATAGATTTGGATTATCAGGAATACACAGCAACGTAGAAATGAGGTTAAATCGGATCTGACATAACCTTATTGAATAGTAGAGCAAGATCCACTCTTATTCCTTGTTAATAGATTGACTTTGACTTTGTGAAGAGAGTCAAATTTGTTCTTTTTGTCTGAAGAGTTTGTTATTAAGTTAATTCTTTTTGGAGACTAAATTGACCCAATCCAAAACCATGGGGAAGATTTGACTCCATACATTAACTATCAAATCAAAATCCACATTAACCCAAAAATTGTAGTTACTACAAAATACCAGATGCAGCAAAGGGAGATCTCATGGTATTACTGGTGGTGCACTTGACACAAATGGCATTGATTTCAAGCCTATTGTCCTTCAAAACTCATCCTCTTTCTGGGAAAATTCCCACTCCCCTTCACCTGAACACCAAATCATGATCTTCACCTGAATGCTGTGCATTCATCAGTAATGTCTTCATCAGAACCCTCTGTGACATCCCTGTACCTGCTGGGGCCCATTCTGATTGGTCATAAACGGCTACACCAATGCTTGTATTTCCTATACAGTTCTTGAATCAAGTCTTCACTTTCTCCAGCCTGACCCCTCCTCACTGCAGGTTCCCCACCCAATGCTTCCACAAGCAGTGGATTCCATCACTATTGTCTGCATTTGTTTTTCTCCAACTCGTTATTTAATATTTCCTTCCACCCCCCTGTAGACTAACTAGGTGATTTCCTCAATTCTGATATTCTCCCTTGAGTATAACCACTAGAATGTAGGTAACTGTGGCTCAAATGAACCTAAATATTTCACACTGCCTTTCAGTTAGAGCATGTCTAAGATATATATAGACAGAGAGAGCTACAAGTTACATGCCGTAACTCCATTTCTTTTGACCAGAAATCTGTGGTTTCTTGATTTCTAGTCGAGCCCATCCTGTGTGATTCCTGGTGGCAGTGAAAGCCTGACTTTGAGGATGTTGTGGCCTCCAGCAGTTTGCTTTCAGTGAACTGATGACATAGGGAGAGTTTTCTGGAGACCTTGAATCATAGGCATGTGGAACATAGGAGTAGGCCATTCAGCCCCTTGAGTCTGTTCCACTGTTCGATGAGATCACAGCTGAACTGTGACCCAGCCCCATATACCTGTCTTTGCCAATGTCCCTTTAAATAGCTTTGCTTAACAAAAATGTATCCATCTCCAAAGTTAAAGTCAACAGCACGATTGCCATTTTTGGAAGAGAGTTCCAAACCTCTACCACCCTTTTGTAAGTGCTTCCCAAAACCTTTCCTAAACAGTCTTTTCAATACCTGGATATTTGAGAAATGTGTAACTTTATTAATGTATAGCTCTGGGGAGGTCCATGTTTTGATATGTTGAGATGGCACCCAGATTGTCAGCTCTTTCAATAAATTCATTCTCCCGGCTGTTTTGATTGGAGCTAAATGCCGCTCTGTTTTCTAACCCTATCCTCACTTAATTTGACAGGAGAGGCTTCATCATGGGAATCTGGAACTCTCACACATCGGTCGGAAATATCTTGGGCTCCTTAATTGCTGGGATCTTTGTGTCTTCTGCCTGGGGCTTATCATTCATTGTTCCTGGTGCCATCATTGCAGCAATGGGGATTGTCTGCTTTCTCTTTCTGGTGGAATGTAAGTGATTTGGCTTGGTGATAATGTGCTTGCTTTTTGTCACAGATGGTATGCTTGTCTGCTTCTTGTGGTATGCTAGAATAGCAGCAAATGGGAATAATTAAATAAATATTTTTGAGTCATTTCCTTGTCATTTTGAGTGCAAGTGAATTGCTGTTCAATTGCGCTTGTACCTTACCTCTGCCTCTCCACCTCCAATATAAGATTATGTGGCCCACAGCAAGTGGGTAGGTGCAGATGGAGAATATCAAATTATTGCTTTGTATACTTGAAAATGAGCAATAACTATAGTGACCTTCTCTGAGGAGGATGCAGAGATGTTGCAGTGCGATTCTTGGACAGGCTGGAACAAGGAGAGATTATCCACTTTGGGAGAAAAACTAAGGCAGATTATTATTTGGAATAATAACTTGTAAATTGGGAGAGGGGAATATTCAAGAGGCCTGGGTGTCCTTGTGTACCATTCGCTGAAAGTGTGCAGGTGTAGCAAGCAGTAGAGAAGGCCAATACATGTCGGCCTTTGTAGCAATAGGTTTCAAGTACATGAACAAGGATGTCTTGCTGAAGTTATGCAGGGCATTGGTGAAGCCACACCTGGAATATGGTGTTCCTAGCTGAGGATAGATGTTGCTATAGGAGTGCAATGAGTGTTTACCAAATTGATTCCTGGGGTGGCATGACTACTGCATGAATGGAGATTGAGTGAGTCAATTAGGATTGTATTTACTAGGGTGCAGAAGGATGAGGAGGTTCTCCTAGAATTTTATAGGCTTCTAACAGGACGAGACCAGTTTAGGTGCAGGAAGGATGTCCCTGATGAAGGGGGAGTCCTGAACCTTAAAGATGAGGGATAAACCTTTTTAAGAACAAAGATGAGGGGAAATTTCATTATCTCGAGACTAGTGAGCCTATGAAATTCACTAACATAGTGTTTTTGATAAGGAAGCAAATTAGCCATGAGATGTTTAAGAGATATGGGGGAGGGCAGGATTTAGGGTATTGAGCTTGATCAGCCATGATCATACTGAATGATGGAGTGGGCTCAAGGGGTCCAGTGGCCTACTCCTATTTTCCATATTTCTATGCCTTTGTAACGGATGGTTCATGGATACATGACATGCAGGTGGACTTCTCTAGGGTTGTTGTGGGGAAGGTGGAAGCAAGTGTCCCTTTCCAAACTCGACCTGTACCTGAGAAATCTCCAAAGAAAATGGGTGCTAGGGCCTCCTGGCCCATTGCAGACCTCCTGGCGATTGCTTGTTCACAGGAGCTGAGAATGACTTGTGATGCCTTGCCTGGGGATCTGAGATCTTTGTTTGAAAAGAGAGCTTCTATAGATTGGTAAATTCTGATATTGAACCGCTTCTAATAATTGCTGTGTAATATTCCTGAATTAACATGTGCAAAAATTACTGTTTGTTATCTTTTCCGCAGACCCTGAAGATATTGGTTGCACCCCTCCCAAACACCATGTAAGAAACTCGATCACTTTTTTTTTAACCATTTGAAATTCAGTAATGTTACTGCAATAGACACCGACACTGCTCCAAACTCAGTCCTTGCTGATCTTCCAATCCTGTCTCCAGATCAGACATGTAGTAGTGTTGTACATTGGGTCTTTGTCATCCTATGTTTGAGGATGAGCAAAGGGGAAAATTCAAATTGGTAGATCAGTCTAAAAAGTGAAAATGTTCTATTTACCTTCCATCTTCCTCCTTCTAAATGTTTTTTAGCTTTGTATGTGAGGTGCCACCAGATACAATTGTCACAATAATCTATCAATACTTCCTTCCTTCTATTTTCACATTCAGGAGTTTTACAGAGTGTGAGGAAAGGTCTTTATCCCCACTCTTGACCCCCTCCCCCACCCGCATATTCTGGCAGCCAGGGCTTTGCTTGAGGTTCCGAGTGTTTAAAAGGCTGAGAGATTTTTTTTTGTTGTTTTTGCATCTTGGATCTGGGTTTCAATTATTGAGGAGGTAACTTTGCTCATGTCACAGGACCAAAAGGAGCAGGAGCCATTGTTACGCCATGGGAGCACGGAAGAGATTTTCACCAGCCCGAGTGATGTCACTGAGAATGGCAGCATCGTCTGTCCTGGTGCCCACGCTGAGCAGCCTTCTGCAATTAGCTTCTTTGGAGCACTCAAAATTCCCGTGAGTACAGGACCCTGGGCAATGTGTAATTTAAATTCTGACAGAAGTTTGTAATGCCCATGCTTTTCAAAAGCCAGTGTAGAGTTGAAAGGTTGGTGCACTGTTTTTAATCATCTCTTGAGCAAAGCTTTGTTTTAAAAAAACAATTATCCAACACATTAATTAAGCAAAATGATAAAAGTGGAAACTTAGTGCTCAAACATTTTTGTTTATGGATGTGGACCTTGCTGGCAAGCCAAGGATGTGTTGTCCATATTATTTCTCTTTCAAGAGCAGGCAAAAGCCAGTGTGTAACTCCAGACTCTGTGCCACATGTAGGTTCGGCCAGGTAAGAATGGCAGATTGCCTTCCCTGAAGGACATTAATAACCAGATGGGCTTTTACAGTCATCAATGGCTTCATAACTGCCATTCCTGACACCAGCTTTCCATTTCCATTTTATTTGAATTTAAATTCCATCAACCACTAAGATTTGAACATTTGTCCGCAGTGCTTTAACTTTAAATAACCTCTTTTAGAGGGGTAGATAACGGCCTAGCGGTTTTATCGATAACATGTGCTGCTGAGAAAAATACAGCAGGTCAAGTAGCATCAGATGAGCAGGTGAGTTGACGTTTCGGGCAGGACTATTTATCCAGCCGTCATGAAGGGTTAAGCCTGTAACGTCGACTCTCTTGCTGTTCTGATACTGCTTGACCTGCTGTGCTTTTTTCCAGCACCACATTTTATCGACTCCGACTTTCCAGCATCTGCAGTCTCCTAATGATATGATCGCTTGACAGTTAATCAAGAGACCCAGGGAATGTTCTGGTCCTCACCTTTCATCCAACCAACCTCCACATACTACACATCATCCTCCGCCACCTCCAAACAGACCCCACCACCAGAGATATATGTCCCTCCCCACTCCTATCAGCATTCTGAAAAGTCCATCCCCTCCACGACCCCCTCATCAGGTCCACCCCCACTCCCCCTGCTGGCCCACACCTGACTCCTGGCACCTTTCCCTGCCACTGCAGGAAGTGCAAAACCTGCACCCATGCCACTCCCCTCACCTCCGTACAAAGCCCCAAGGGACCCTTCCACATCCATCAAAATTCACCTGTACCTCTACCAATGTCATCTAACGGATCTGTTGCACACAATGTGGTCTCCTCTACATCGGGGAGACAGGATGCCGCCTTGCGGATTGTTTCGGAGAATATCTCTGGGATGCCCGCACCAACCAACCCCACCGTCCCGTGGCTGAACACTTCAACTCCCCTCTCACTCCATCAAGGACAGGCAGGTCCTGGGTCCCCACTGCCAAACCATTACCACCCGATGCCTGGAGGAGGAACGCCTCATATTCTGCCTTGGGACTCTGCAACCACATGTGATAAATGTGGATTTCACCAGCTTCCTCATCCCTGCCCCCCGCCCCACATTATCCCCCCAGTTCCAAGCCTCCAACTGGGCACTGCTCTCCTGACCTGTCCATCACACGCCCCCACCCCGACCTATCACCTCCAACATCCTCATCCACCTCTCGCTTTCCTCTCCCCCGCCCCCCCCCGCCTCCCATTTATTTCTCAGCCCCGACACAACCCTCATTCCTGATGAAAGGCATATGCCCGAAATGTCTATTCTCCTGCTCCTTGGATGCCCCTGACCTGCTGTCCTTTTCCAGCACCACAATCTCGACTCTGATGTCCAGCATCTGCAGTCCTCACTTTCTCCTTTGAATCCTGCCGTGGCAGATACTGGAATTTGAATTCAATATATTTTTAAGAAAGCAAGCTCTGGAATTAAGAGTCATGAATCTATTATCGATTGTCAGAAAAAAAACATCTGGTTCGCTAATGTCCTTTTGGGACAGAAACTGCTGCCTTTAATTGGTCTGGCCTATGTGTGACTCCAGATCCACAGTAATGTGATTGACTCTTAAACTGCCTGCTGGGTAATCAGAGATGGGCATTAAGCCAACCGATGTCCTCACCTCATGAATGAATTTGAATTAAATAATATTGAAATAAAATGTCCGTATATTTTTCAGTCTTTTCATTTTTCCAAGCTGCTTGTTTGCCAGTCTTAACTTTTTGTGGTTTTTATCCTTCCATGAACACTGGGAAGGTAACAAAATGAAACTGTCTGGAAGTGCAGTTTACTACTTTATGGTGTTAGATATAATGATATGTTGCTGCCACCCATTGAAATCTGTGTGAAGGGGACCTAAAGCTTCCTCATGTAGTCTTTTGTACTTGTGTAACAAAATCGTCTTCTCTGCAGGGTGTGGTTGAGTTCTCACTGTGTTTACTCTTTGCCAAGCTGGTCAGCTATACGTTCCTGTTTTGGTTGCCACTTTACATTTCATCTGTTGGTGAGTAACACTTTTTTTTTTAAACAAAAAACCATGTGCGCAGTTCTTTCTACTGAATTCTAGCATACTGTGTATCCACAGCACAGATGCATGGTGCTTTATGATCTGGATTACTGGGTAGGAAAGTACCACACAAGTTATGGAAGGAGAGTTTTTCCATTAACCCCTGTGCAAAAGGTTTCCCACACTGAGAAATTTAATGGAATGCTGAATATAGTATTCAACTATTTTAATTGTTCAGTGATGACTGTTTAGTCTGGAACTGTTCTAAGCTTAGCAATTGGTTAGCTGAGTCAGCACCATGCTTCAAGTTTCTTAAGATCAGTTGATGAGCTGAAACAAGCACGAGTGTAAATGTGGTTTTGGAAATATTTTAGTGTAATAAGCAAACAGCGTGCACAGCGTTTTTGAAAAAAATTAGTATCTCTGCATTAGTCTGAGATGGATACAATATACAGCAAAACTGAAACATGTGACATTGAAAAACCAATACCAATCTTGATGTCCTAAAATCACATTTGGCTTTACAATATGTTTTTTTTAGAAATCCAAATTCCTAACTCCACAATACAATCTCTCTGAAAAGTGACACCCCTGATAATCTAGTGTCCCCTCAGTACTGGAGTGTAATGACAGCTTACCTATGTGTTCCAATCTCTGGAGCTGGAGAGATCTTCCAGCTGCTGAACCACAGTTAAAACTTCCAGCAGATGTTAACTTGTGTTAATTCATTTGAACTTCTAACAGAGGTTTATCTAATTTATTTTTTGTCTTTCAGTCCATATGAATCCCAAAGCTGCTGGTGACGTTTCAACACTTTTTGATGTTGGTGGCATTTTAGGTATGTTGATTCAATGTATGTGGATATGAGGAATGTAACAGCATTTAATACAATGAGTTGGTACAGACTTTGGACTAAAATTACCTATTGACATAAACTTCTGCCTTTTCTTCCCTCTGCAAACAAGTATTTGTTGCAAATATACCTGTATGTTTGGTTTTTGTGGTTTTTGTATTAACATATTATGGTTTCCTCGCTAACTTTTTTTTTAGATTGTAACTCATACTAAAGTTGAGTTTCCACATTTGTTGGCACTCTTGTTCCACTTTGTTATTGTAGATGCTAACTGCCAGTGGCCTAGTTAGGGAATTGAAGCCAAATGTAATATTCCTGATGTGGTGCTCCTGAAATTACTGGCTCTCACCTGCCATCAATCAGGTTCTGTTTATTTGAAATGCCACACACTCTTTGGTCAAATCGATGCTACCCCCTCCTTATTCCTGTGGTACGTTCACTTGAGTTGGTTTTAAAGGTCTTATGGAGTCAGTGAGAACTGTATATAGTTGGAATTGAGAACAAATACTAAAGACAGCAAGCTCACTAGTCAGAGTATTGGAGGTTGTCAACATTGCTTTGGCCTAGAGTTGGATTACAACTTAGTTACCTGTGAACCCTGAATCTCCAAACAAAATATCAGTAGGATGCATTTACAGTGCAAATTTATAACAAGAATTCAGAAGGAACTGGCTTATTGAGTTGTACAGCCTTTCCCGATCAGCCTGGTGTTGGGGTCCTTCCAGTAGAGTTTGAATTCATAGCTGACTATTCGATGCTGGCTGTTTGAAAATGCCTGAGAGTCAGTATCCACATTTGCTTTAAGTGCTTTTTAAGCAAATGGACCATGCTACCTATCCTTCCCAGTCTTTTCACACTGTTCAGTTAAGCTTAACTATAGTTAGTCATTTGTAGAAAGTATGACCGAGAGATGATAGGCCAAGGATGCTATAATGGCAAATGAAAGGAGCGTCATTATTAACAATGTGACAGAGCTGAAAACAAAAGTGTCACTTTAAGAAAAGAAGCTCAGTAGAATGAACCTCGCTGCGAAATGGAGAAACTTTGTGAATTAACTTATCCTCAGACAACGCTATAATATCTGGTTTAAAGCTATGAAGAATGGTGCTAAACCCCTAGATGAAATATGATCCCATGTGATCTTGTAGGCAAAACCGATCCCAACAGGAAATCTGACTGTTTTTCCCCCTGAATTTTTGTTTTTACAGCGACGTGTATTACCAATGCCACCACTAGGTGGAGCAGAAACACAGCTTTTGTAATTTAGTGTCAGCCAACTTAAATCAATGAGCAGCACAGTTTGGCATGATAGGCTCCTCCTCTCTGCACTCTCAATAAACTTGCAGCAGTGTACTGTTAAAGCACCCATGCAAGATGTACATGTGAAATCAATAAGAAGGCTATTGACCCAGATCACCCAAGGGGTAACATGGTGGCTCAGTGGTTAGCATTGCTGCCTCTCACTGCCAGGGACCTGGGTTTGATTCCACCTCCAGTAACTGTCTGTGTGGAGTCTGTATGTCCTCCCAGTGTCTGCGTGGGCTTCCTCCAGGTGCTCAGTTTTCCTCCCTGTCGTTTTAAAAATTGAACCAGTCCTTGCTGAAGTTTTGTACCTGGAAAAAATGTATCTACCTGGTGCTTCTTTTGTCTTGTTATTGAATTCTTCTGCAACAATGCAATCTAAGCTCCATCAATCCTTCCCCGCTCCCATCCCATGTCACTATATCAAAAAGAAAAATTACACTTTCTTTACTAATTACTTTGAAATGGGGAAATGCACTTTATTGTGGCTCGTGTTGGCTTTGGCATCATTTGTTGTGCTGCCCAGGCAATTGGATGGTAGTTTTGGTCAACACTGGGTAAGATGTGGTGGGTTACAATATGGGAACTCTCCTGGCATTGCTGTGCAAATTGCTCATTGTTTCCTTTTCATCTGTGAAGGTGGGATTCTGGCCGGAATTATCTCCGATTACACAGGCGGGAGGGCTACCACTTGCTGTGTTATGCTGATCATTGCTGCTCCTATGGTAAGGATGGCATGGACTTAGAGTGGGCATTGGCATTGTCAAAATAATTACATTTATTACACTTTGTGTGACTGCCATGGTGTAGCCACAAGGAATTAAACAGGCTGAGGGATGACTGACCTTCTGAACCTGAATATCTCATTCCTTGCAGGCAATGTATATGATCCACGTTGTAGCTACTTTACTTTATCTTGTTTTGTGGGATGTGGATGTTGCTGGTAAGGGTTTGGATCAATGGCACAAAACTTCTAAAACTCAAAGATATTTGTAATTATCTTAACTGTACTTATGGCATTTTATTTAAAATTCTTCAGTTATCAAAATTGGGGGAAGGGGTGACAATTATTCAATGTAGGAGAGAGTCTGACTAGAGAGAGATTTGCTGGAATTTGGGGAAGGGGAGAGATTGCTTAATTCTGAAATCTCTGCAAAGTTGGACTGAAGATTCCTTTATCCAAAAGTCTGCTCCTGCATGCCAGAAATATTCTAACAGTCTGTGGAACCCAACCAGCAGCTTAGTTTACTGTGGCCACCAGTTCTTCATGTTAATGAATGAGCTTGGACTGTCCACACTCCAGGAGAGCCAAACAAGGAATTATTAGCCCATGCTTCCAGAGCAGCGTCTTCTGTTCCTGTGACTTGTCTTAAAAGACAAATCCTCAGATCAGGGGGACTCTTAATTTGTAGCTGCTGTTTTATGTTTGTCTCTTCCTTGCTTTTCAGTTGTTTGTCTACAACTACATTGGGAAGAATGGATTAGCAACAATTATAGGTAAGTCACTTCTAGTGTGCTGGCCATACTGTTGGGCTATATGAAGTCTTTGCTTCTAATGTAAGGATTTTCCCCACAGTTTCATTCGATGGATGTACTGTGTTTTAGCTTTCCAGAAACCATTTGATTAGATAGCCAAGATCATTGTAGAATATATTTTTTAAAACTGTGTAGGGGTAACATTAGCACGGAGGGAGGATTGGCTAGCCAATGGGAAATCGTACAAGTCTTGATAACTATCATAGATTGCTGGGGGCAAGTGCTATCTGGTTGACTAATACCCATTTTTTAAGGGAAGGATATCTCCTGTACTTGCATGACCTGGTTTATATTTAACTCTAACTCCATAATGCCCATTATTATAATAACTCCTACCTGCCCTCTGAGATAACCTAGAAGTCACTAGGCCCAAGGGGAATTGGGGATGGGCAGCAAATGCTGACCTAGTCAGCAACACCATGTTCTAAACACTTTTTTTTCATAAAAAACACAGTTGAAATGCTTTGGCTATAAAGTAGGGATAAATTGGGGGGATTAGTGATTCAAGGTTGATTGTAGCTCATTGGATAGCACCTCAACCTCTCCATTTGGAAAGGTGCAGGTTGAAATCCGTCTTCAAGACATAATCCACAGTCTGCAAGTGCAGTATTGAGAGGGTGCGCAGCATCCAGGATGTGATGTAATTTCAGGAAATGTGTTTACAGTGAGGCCCTGATTTAGTGTAACATAAAAGAAAAACTCATCACATGATTTCTGAAAGTACTGGTGTTCTCCTCTCCATTATCCTGGCTAGTATTCATCCCACCCTCAATATCATTTAAAACCTGCTTCTCATTCCTGTGTGAGAGCTTGCTGCACATAAATTGGCTGTGGCATTGCTTGTGTTAAGTAAAAAAGTGTAGTCACTTTTATTGGCTGTAAGTGGTTTGAGGTCACTCTCTGAAAGATGTAATTTAAATTTCTGTTTTGCCCTTTCTAATAGGAATGTTAATATTCTGTGGTGCACTAGTGAATGGACCGTATGCTTTAATCACAACAGCAGTAGCAGCTGATCTGGTGAGGAGCCACTGTACACACTTTGAAAGGGTGGGGAAGAGTATGATGATTTAACTCTTAAAATCGTTTACTAAATTCCCTCGGTTAATTTTTCCAGCTTTCCAAACATACTTTTTAAAAAAAAAGTTAAATGGGCAATAATTGTGCATAACAGATAAAATAGTGATTGAAAGATACTTAACTTTGTGATTTTTTTTAATCACCAGGGAACTCACCAGTGTCTTAAAGGGAATGCTAAGGCTTTATCAACTGTCACAGCAATCATCGATGGAACAGGTTCAATTGGTGAGTCACTCAACTAATTACTGAATGATATTAATGGGCTACATCTGATTTGTGTTAGATTAATTAGATATAACGAAGGTGAGAATCAAGTTATATTTTGTTTATCAAATTAACTAATCATTAATTTACAGGTTTTATGCTTTTTTATATTTGAGGAGTGTGCTTTTCTATTAGTGTGTTTTATGTTTAAGTCAATCTGAACTGTACTAGCAGACCTCCCATGACTGTGTGCTTGTGGCTTCAAAGTGTCTTACTCTTGTAATTAAGACCTCAGCAGTTTGGGTAGAGGTGTTTACATTGGCTGGCATCTTGATAGCCACAAAGCTGCACTGTAAGCAAATGTAACTAGAAGTGAACCAAAGTTAAAATGTTCACAGAGGAGTAAGTTTGAAGATTACAGTATTTCTAAGTCTAGTGGGACACGGTACAATGCTAACTACGTGGTGGGTAATTTCTTTAAGGAAGGAATATACTGGGCACTCACCTTTTTTGTCCATCATGAGAATGTGATTAAGTCTAATTGTCCTGAGAATCTGTGGTAATGGGTCTTGAAGCTAGACAGAAGGACTCGTGTAAGAATGGCCTGCAGCCAGTGGGGAGGGAGTTGGCTGTAAGTAAAATGCAGATTATTGAGACCTAGTTATCAAAGCCACCAGGAATGGGAATGAAATGTCTCTCTGGTTTGACTGTTAAAGTCTGTTTTGAGATTTTTATTTGGATATTTGATTTGGCTCTTTATGGTTACTAATGCTCAGCATCAAAGGTTAGCTGTAAAGCATGTGTATTGTGGAAAGTGAACATGACAGCAGGTTTGGTGTTGTCAGGTGTGCTCTGCTGTCATTGTACAAGGTCATGGCTCGGTGTTCCTGTTAATGACCCTACCCCATTCTGCATGTGTGGGTACAGGTGAGGAGCTCTACTCCAGTTTTGAGATGGAGCATATGTTTCTGTACCAGCTCTCTAGGTCTAGAAATACCAGACCAATTGTCTTTGTACTTATTGCTATCATGCAATAAATCTTCTTGATATCGAAGAACAATTCACTTCTGTAGATGCTATACAGTGGTGTATCCTCGACCACTCATCACCAGCTGGGCCCAAGACAAAGGAGGACTGGTGGCAGTGACCTGCCTGTAACAGTTCTTGTGCAGTACTACACACTGATAAAGGTGGCAAATACCACAGTGTTTCCAGAAGTGGTCATTTGGGAAAATACCACTCAAAACACTCCTGCTCCATGTTCTAACAATTATCTAAACAGAGTCAGTTTTTACCTGAAATAGTAAAAGTACTGCGGATGATATAAATCATACAAAAATGGAAGTTGCAGGAAAAGCTCAGCAGGTCTGACCGCGCCTGTGAGGAGAGAAACCGAGTTAACATTTTGGGTCTGATGACCCTTCCTCAGTTCTGAAACGTTAACTCTGATTTCTCTTCACAGATGCTGCCAAACCTGCTGAGCTTTTCCTGCGACTTCTGTTGATATTTCAAGTGTTTACCTTTTGGTTGCAAAGTTAAATGGTTCCCGTGTGGTTGACCAAGCTCTTGATCAAGTTGCTTCGAGCCTGGCCCTCTGTTCTCCTTGTGGCTCTTTTGAAATACATTTTTTTTCCTGTATTTTAAATGCCAAAACTACTACATCTTGCAATGTGGAGATAATGCCCTTTTGGCCTTTTTGAGTTTGAGACGCTATAAAGAGAGCTTTAATTTTTGTCCTCAGCACTAAAGTCTCTACTAATATATTTCATTCTGCTATGCTGTTTGTCACTATTCTGTGAACAAATACAATGGAGTTTGAGTTTTGTGAAAGTTGGAACACTGAATGAAATGAGAAGTAGCACTTATGTTGGAATGTTCCTGGTCCTAAGGATTTTGAGGGTTTTTCTCTGCTAAGCACAACATTTCTCTGATTCTCAGTTGTTGCCTTCAAGAAAGAATTGACCTTATTCTTACTGCTGAACATTTCAGACGTCCCCACACGGAAGGGGCAGGTGTGAGTGCAGAATGGTTTGATCTTCCTGCTATGTTTATTTTCCAGGTGCTGCATTGGGCCCACTGCTGGCTGGACTCCTCAGAGACTGGAACAGTGTCTTTTACATGTTGATTACATCTGACATCTTGGCCTGTCTGGTATGACACTCAGTGTGTTCTATAGCCTCTTTCTGCTCTCCTTCTTTTTAATTGTAGCCCTCCTTTTTTCTCTTCACATCCCTTTTGTCCAAGTGATCTCTTTCTCTCGTCTCTCTGTCTGCCCCTCTCTCTCTCTCTGTCTGTCTGTCTGTCTGTCTGCCTCTCTCTCTCTCTCTGTCTGCCTCTCTCTCTCTCTTTCTCTCTCTCTCTATTTCTCTCTCTCTCTCTCTCTGCCTCTCTCTCTCTCTCTGTCTGCCTGTCTCTCTCTCTCTCTCTCTCTCTCTGTCTGCCTGCCCCGCTCTCTCTCTCTCTCTGCCTGCCCCGCTCTCTCTCTCTCTGTCTGTCTGCCCCACGCTCTCTCTGTCTGTCTGCCCCACTGTCTCTCTCTCTCTCTCTCTCTCTCTGTCTGCCCCGCTCGCTCTCAGTGCCTGCCCCGCTCTCGTTTTCGGAGTGGCATGATGTTTCAGTGGTTAGCACTGCTATCTCACAGTGCCAGGGACCTGGGTTCAGTACCAGCCTCTGGCAACTGTGCAAACTCCACTCAAACATTCTCCCTGTGTCTGTGTGGGTTTCCTCCCACAGTCCAAGGTTGTGCAGGTTAGGTGGATTGGCCATACTAAGTCGTCTGTAGTGACTAGGGATGCACAGGCTAGGTGGATTAGCCATGGGAAATGCAGTGTTACAGGGATAGGGTAGGGGGTGCTGGATCTGATTAGTATGCTCTTTGGAGGGTCAGTGCAGACTTGATGGGCTGATTGGCCTCTTTGCATCCTGTCAGGATTCTGAGATGCATTCTCAAGCTCTCCCTCCCTCTTTCTTTTTCACCCTTTTTTTTTCTTTGTTTCTCCTCTCTTTTCTTCATCTGTCTTTACCCATATAGTTACCTGTAGTTACACCAGTTACAGATTTTATAAATACTCCTTAGGTTAATGTTATTGTTTTTAAATGTTTTCATTTATAGAATAATAATCCATTAGTAGATCAGGAAGCCAGGATTCCCTGGCTGCTTTTGTTATGCCTCATTGCATTCCCAAATCCAGACACTGATTCACTTGTACAGGGCCTGCTACATAGTGAGTGAGACTAACCAATTTATAAATTAAAATTTTCTGCTTTTTACAATTCAAGTTGCAATTGTTTTTGGTTCAACATATCCCATTTGGAGATTTTTGAAGCTGTAAAATATTGCTGAAAAGAGATTCTTTGTCATAGCTTTATTATTTCATATTTCAGTCAGGATAATTTGCAAGAATACCACATTCAAAGAAAAAAAAAGTTTTAAACTGCACAAAAGAACAGTATGTGTCATGCCATGCATTAGTGGGAGCATTTTCCACGATCTGTGTCCGACCAGTTAGTCTACTTGCCAACCATTCGATGTTTTCTTTTTGAGTATAAATGTTTCTATTTGAATTGGAATTCTTGAGTTTCCTGATCAGGGCAAGATCAATCACAGGTTTGTCTCTTTTCAGCAATGCTCAAGTTCTGTATTAACGAGAGTTCACAGAAGATGGAAAACGTCATACTTTGCTAAGTGATTTGTGCTAAGGTTGATGATCCCTTTTCTCGAGACACAATTCTATCAGTGTATTGGATAGCCAGTTTGTTGTGGGCTTTTCCACAACACAGGAACTCTCAGCGTTGCCCCACTCTGGAGAACTGCTACTTAAAAGGCCAGACTAGTGCCTAATGGAGTGCTGAGACGACTGTTGGAAGGCTGTCCTCCTAGAATGATGCTGGGGACGGGGGGGGAAATGGAGGCAAGGAGAGAGAATGCCCTGATGATGCCTGGGAATAGATTGGAGCTGTAGCCTAACTGGAGGATATAAAGACAAGAATGAAACCTGCCCAGTTTCTTGCCCCTCTTAGATTTTGGATTTAACAAGAACCAATTTTCTTCTTGTCTACCATTAGGAGAAATGGGGATGATTTTAAGTGTTATAAAGGGAAGCAGAAGAGTCTTCCTTTTGCTCTACTCCCAACGTTCTGATCATTCTTATCTGACAATGTTCTACTGTGCAGATGGCTTTAAATGGTTAATTATTGCTACATGGGATTATTCTGAATATTTTCTTCCCCATGAACCACCATCTCCTTTTTTTTTAATGTGGGCTAGCTTGAAGTAAAACTGATAGTTGATGTTATTTACAGGAGACAGTAATCCTATTGGTTTAGCCTCTGGGGTCACTCTGATCTCCTATTGAATGGAAATGGTTTGGGCGCTCGAGCGGTTGGTGTTAACCTGGGTTCTCTGGGCACACTCCAAACCCGCATCTCTCTCTCAGATAGCTCTGTATTGGATTTCACTGGGATTGGGAGCTCATGGGCAGAATGTTTTTACATTATTTCATATTAATTGTTTTTCTCTGGCTCTTGTTCAGCTGTTGAGCAGACTGGTGTACAAGGAAGTTCGAGGTTGGTGTGGATACCCCATGCGGCTGAGAAGGTAAGAATGAAGCCCTCTGTGTGCAGTTTCGGCCTGAGAATAAGCCTGTGTTGTGTTGATTCTGGAGTTCTTTGACAGCAGTCTGTCGCACTGGCTCAGTGTTTCTGTAGACAGACAAATTTACATTTCCTTTTTATCATATGATAAAATGAGACACTTCACTCACGTGCTAAATTCCTCTCCTAGCCCACCCAATCGTCATTCATTTTTAAGAGTCTGGGCTACATTTCTGTGGTTCCTTTCTTTAAGGCAACAAGCTGTACTAGTGTGGCTGCTCTCAGCAGTGTCTGGGGAAACTGATTTTTTTTTCCTGGAAACTCGCCAGTGTTCTCAGGAATCCAACACTGTTGGCTCTTCTGAAAAGCAGAGAACGATAACTAGGCATGTTCGTATCGCGTTCTCTATTTTATGGCTCCCAATAATGCTGCCAGTGTTTGGGATTTTGTAAAGGAGATCCCATTTGATAGTGTGACTGTGCTCCTTCTGAAATTTTTGAACTCTGGTATCCTGATATGTCTATGCTGCTTCATTCAAATTTTGTCCTTTTTTCTGTTTATGTATTTAAGGGTAATACTTAAACTATTACTGTCAAACTGGTCATGTAATGTCTTTTTTTTTGGTCAGTGTGAATTGTTTCCTTAGCTTAACATGAGAATACGGACTCTCTAGCTCCCTCTGTGCAAGGGAGTGTTTCATTCTATTGGTTTAATAAACTTGGCTTTTGGGAGTCAGACCTCTCTCTAGTCTGCATCCTTTCAGTTAAATCATTGTGAGCAATCTTGACTCCATTTGCCTCTTCCTTTTTGTTTTGTTTTTGTTTCTTGGCTGCGTGTCCCTTTTGACTGACCTTGCTCTCGACTTGAGAAATCCAGTAAAGCCCCAATCTGTCTTTTTTTTTCCCTTTTTTGGTTTCAAATGTTCGCCTGCCCTGTGTGTGCAGTGGTGCCTCCTGACATCAGCCCTAAATGGCCTAGTTCTAACTTCAAGGTTACTCCACTGTGTTCTGGACTATCCCACCAGAGCAAATGGGTTTCTTTTCTCTCTTTCAATTCCTTTTCATCATCAGCACAGTTGGAAAATTCCTTTTAATCTTTTAAACAAGTGAATAAGATACTTATGCAACCTAAAAGGACTATTTCAACTTTTCATTTGTATGCTCCAGTTCTCGAGTGCTTTTCAAAGTGGATTTTTGCTTGCTGTATAAAGAACCTTGAATTGATTTTACAATTGCCGGTGTAACTGGGGTCTTAGGGTAGGATATCTCTTGATGGGAGCCCTTGACATACAAGGTAGATTTAGCACCGAACTGTACAAAGTAAAGCAGGAGATTTGGATGGCATCAACTCCCCTGGACTCTGAAGCACTTACGGATTTTTGCAGCAGTGCTGCTTTAGAAAAATTTGAATAAATGCTTTGTATTGTCCTTGGCTTAGCAATGCATGACCTCATTGGCAATCAGTTTAAATTCCATTTTGTGCTGCTTTTTCTTAGCTAGGGGAGGTAATGGAGAGGCAGCACTCTGCGCTTTCAGTAAGATGTGGGCAGCGATTTGTACTGGAAATGGGTTCTGTGCAAGGGCCGAATCAGCTGCTGCCCCTTTCTGCACCGTAGGGACTGTATGAGAGGCACTGACCCTTGGAGCATCCCACCCAGATCCCCGTAACCCTGCATATCCCATGGTTAATCCACCTAGCCTGGACACGATGGGCAGTTTACTGTGGCCAAACCCCCTAACCTCAGTATCTTTTGGATTGAGGGAGGAAACCAGAGCACCCAGAGGAAACCCGCACAGACAAGCAGAGAACATGCAAACTTCATGTTGCCCAAGGCTGGAATCCAAACCAAGGTCCCTGGCGCTATGAGGTATCAGTGCTAACTGCTGCCCATGACCAGCTCTTGAGCAGCTGAACTATTAAGGTTTGTCAAAATAAGATGTTAGAGACCTGATGGCACTGCTCCTCAAAAGGGCATCACCTTTTACTGGAAGAATTTAAAAAGCAGGTGCGGTGGAAGCAAAGAATGGAAGGTAAAACTGAAGACTAAGAGGGCTGTAGATTTAAGTCTGTATTTAGCACTAAACCGCATAAATCTCTAACTCCTCTTCCCCTCTTTTTTGTTCTGTAGGTTTAAGGAGTTCTGATTTAAGAATGCTCTTCAGAGAAGTTCCTAAATGAGACCAGGAGACTATATTTTTGTGGGTTAATTTAATACTTTGGAAGAGGTATGGAGCTTTGAAGCCATCGATGTGTGGGAGTGAGCTCTCTCGATCCAGTGCAATGAAGAATAATGAGTCTCTTTAATCTCTCGCATCCCTCCCAGAGACTAACATCAGAAAGAGATTAAAGTCCTCTCAGCTTTGAAACTGTCAATTAAATTTTAGACTCTCTATTGAAGATTGCCTTCCAATTGATGGTGAAAAGGACTTCATTTGACAACAGAATCTGTGTCTGATGTACTGTCTTTTATTGTTTTAAAATGTATACCATTTGTATAATCTTTTGTTTCCCAGCTCAGTGTTTTTAACAATTAGCTTCAAAAATCAAACAAGCTTTTGATTTTCTTTTTTATTTATTCAGGGGTTTTTTTTATTCAGTCTCTTTCAATTTTTCCTATTTGTGCTGCAGCTTGAACCAGTTTAATTGGCTCTTTGTAAGGATTGAGAGAGAGAACCTCGCTGTCTCCCTTTCCCACTTGGGAAAAGACTGTGCCTGTCAGCGAATGCACCAACTTCTTAATAGTAATCCTTGTTTTAAAAGGGAAAATAAATGTCAAGGGTGTATGCCGTGCATATTGTACTTTTTCATGTTTCCCTTTTTACTGTCCACACGCTGCAGTGATCTGATTGACATGAAGCTGACTTTAATGCTGCCTGAAGCCACAAAGGCCAATGGTTATGCTGTTCTTCCTCCATCTCACATGGACAGGCGCGCAAAGATGCAGTTGCACTCTTGCACTCCACAGACCATAAAGACTTCAGATAGAAAAGCAAAACCCTGGAAATTCTGCAGTTCAGTGGTATGAGTATCGACTGAAACATAGTGCCTCGACCAATGACCTTTCATCAGAACTTGCACATGTTTCTTGCCTTTTTATTCCAGACACATCCACTGAGCCTTTCCATTACACCAGCAACTAGTGTAAAACATAAAAGTTTGGAGGGTAAACTCTCATGGATTGTAATGGTCCATTTTCCGGTTAACTTCATAAATTTGCTGCATTTTCAGTCTGCGCAATTTCTATTAAATTGCGTTAAGACATTATATAATTCAGACAGATAAGGTGGCACTCACACATGTGCATCCCATTCGTTCCTGCCCATTTGTACAGGCAGCCTTTTCACCTTGTAGCTTCTAAAGGAAAAACCAGATGATCCAAGTAATTCTTTTATCTCAAGCTTACACAGGCATGATCAGACAAATGACCTTTTTCCATGCTCTAGGTTTTATACCCCCTTCAATATTGATGTCAAGTTTAAGGTGTAAGACATGCGGGGTTCTGACAATTGATTTTATTTTATCCTATGTGTTGGACTAACTTGGTGATTTTTCACTTTGCTGCAAGAAAGATCTTGCATGTATTTCATACCTTTTGGTTACCTTGATATCCCAAAACATTAAGTCTGTGTTTTCTCTCCACACTTGCTGCCAGATCTGAGCTTCACCAGCAAATTCTGTTTTTGTCTGAGTTCCGGGATCCGCAGTTTTGCTTAAATGTTTTGAGGAGCTGCATGTGCAGGGGATTGTTTTGCCAAGGTACGAGTGTCTTGTGTGCAGTAAGCTTCAATGTTACCTTTTGGGGATGTGATGTTCACTTGTCTGAATTCTGTCTGCTATGGGTTCAATAATGTGTAGCATTGATGCAATCTTCTAATTGGACTAGCTGCAGCTTAACCAAGGGAAATGCAAACAAAGGAGGAGAAACCTCCTGAAGCTGATGGCACCATCTGGGCTGAGATGCCCTTTGGGGAGTCAGTATGGACTCACACTGGTGTGGCATGGTGACTCAGTGGTTAGCATTGCTACCTCTCAGCACCATGGACACTGGTTCAATTCCAGCTCTGGGCAACTGTGCTGTTTGGACATTCTCCCCATGTCTGTGTGGGTTTTCTCTGGGTGCTTCCAAATTTCAAAGATGTGTAGGTTAGGTGGATCAGCCATGAAAAATTGCTCTTGTTGTCCAGGGATGTGCAGGCTAGGTGGGTTAGCCGTGGAAAATGCAGGGATAGGGTCTGGATGGAATGCTTGTCTCTCTCTGTCTCCGTCTCTCTCTCTCTCTCTCTCTCTCTGTGTGTCTCTCTCTCTGTCTCTGTCTCTCTCTCTCTGTCTCTCTCCAATTCTGTCAACAGTGCAGGAAAGCTGCATTCAAAAACACTAAGAAATGATCCCAAATCCTAAACAAAGGCAAAGACCCAGCCAATGAACTAAAGGCTGATCACAGCTGTGCAGATGAGTGTTCCATGATAATGATCAAAAGGATTCTGGGAACAGCTTAGGAAACTGTGAACTACCTTGCTGGTACAGAACTTGTTTGTTTGTTTTTCCTCCAGCCATAATATTGAGGACTCATCTACTTTGTGAGAATTTAAAAGGGATAAAACCTCTTTGAATTGTAATAAAGAAGCAATTCATTTTTCTCTTCCTACTCCTTGGTTATGAAAGTTGGTGTTTTCTTATTTAATGACAAAACCTGATACTTTTTTTTTCCTTTTTTAACCTGAATCAGATATTTGGGTAACTTTGGCATTTTCATAGTTTGACAAATGTTCACATGTGGCAACACAAAACAATGCGGCTTGATTTTCAGCGTACAATCCCAAGCAAGTTATGACAGAAGGACTGAAGAATCTTGTCAGACAAGACATTAATTCTGTTTTTCTGTCTCTGTGGTTGCTGCCTAACCTGCTGATTTTTCTCTAGTGCCTTCTGTTTTTATTTCAGATCACCAGTATCTGCAGTACTTATTGCTTTTCATCCAGTTGTAGATGCTAACAGATCTGTGGCCTACTTAGGACCTTGAGGGCTTAAAATAGGACTATCAAAGATTTTTAGTGAAGAATATTGACAGGACACCACCAGCAAGTAACCCAAGTTCAGGTTGTATGAAGCTACTGAAACTTCAAGAACTAGATCAGGGCTGATTTGTGGTCATAAGACTGCACTGTCCTAGTTGATGTGAAATCCAACCTCTTAAATATCATTGAGAATATATGGTCACTCAGAATTGGAACTGTTGGTTCAAGCCATGATTGATAAGTTGTGCAAATGATCATCAGCCTGAATGTAGCAGAATTGAAGGATAACTGGCTCTTGTTCCCTGTAATCAAATTGCTCATTTCATTTTGTATAAATGTAAGTAACTTAATTTTATGTGTTTAACTCTTGTAATTCTTAAGGTTACATTCCTGCACAGCATGATTAATATCTGATCACTGGGTTGGCTGTGCAAATGGATTACGAGAATCTGCATTTTCAGGCTTTGACCGCCATAGGAAGCTCCTTTCACACTGTACCAGCTGCTGGATATTCACTTCAATTGTTCATCCCTCAATGGGGGTTAGCTCTGCCAAATTCCTTAGGTATATACTGGCATAAAAATCTTGCCACTGATTGAGAAAACAGTTGTAGAAGTATGTTAGATTCTCTCTATTTTTGTTTTGGGTGTTTGAAAGTGTTGCTCACGTTCTTTCAGAGTCAATCCAATACTTTGCAAAAGCTGCCAAGCCCTGAACGATCACTGCTTATGCGTGAGCATACACATGGACATGTGACTAAGCAGGAGTAGGCCGTTTGGTCCCACAAACCTGCTCTGCAACTTCCTCAGATCATGGCTGATCTGGTCATGGCCTTTAATTTTCCTGTCTGCCCTTTTAACCTTGTGACTCCCTTGTCAATGATTGCTGTCAGTTTCTGTTATAGTGCCCAGGCTAAGTCTCCAGTTCCCACTGAGCAAAATTGCTAATGTGCAAAGTGAAATAATTGAAACGCTTTTCTACCTTTCATTTGTGGAAAGTTGCAAGTTCAAACTGTCCACAAGCCTCTTACTTTACCGCTATCTGCAAATGTGTCAGGTTCCACTGAAATAGTGTACAATTATCATAGTGAATTAAATCTAGTGGATTCACTAGTTTTTTTAAAAAAAGAAATGTACAGGAGGATACTGTGATTTTAATGAGACATGAAATTAATGACAAAAAATTGTTCAAACAGCCCTTGAATGACATTAAACATTAGACTACACACAAAATTGTGCAGTTGTTCCATTCAAGTTGATTTCTGTAGTTGGGGGACATAGTCAACCTGCTGTATTTTTAAAATCCATTTTTGCAACCAGTCTCTTAATTCTCATTGTTATTCAGACATTCCTATTGCAATATGCTGTGTTTCTCTCTATGCAGGTTTGTGAGACCACATTATTGAGCTGGTTTATATTTATGTTGTAGTACTTCACTTTGGTCACATGTCTGGGAATATCCAGATCAAATGGATTTCCAGTTAGTGGGTCAAAGTCTTGCTGCAGAAATGACATTGGATCCCTTCATCAAGCTGAACTCCTGCCAGTATCTATCTATTTTGTCCCTGTTGAGCATGAGATTTGCCGGTATGTACATAGTATTCAAAGTGCAGGATGAAATCTTTGGCTTTCTGACTGTGTTATGTTGGATAGATGAGTAAAAACCATGCAGCCTTGAAACCTCATTATAAACTTCCAAATAACAACTACCTCCTAATACTGTCAAATCAATTATCCATTGGAACCACAGTCAGTCATTCTGTGGAACAGTTACTGCTGAGTTTTGGTATAGCTTCTGATTCAAAAGCAGGTACAATAAAATAATTAGGTAATGAGTTCACAGATACTGCATGGGTACTTTTATTAATCTTTGGATTTGACTAAATGTTTTCTCTCTTGTCGTGTGTTTTTGGGCCACACCGGAGTTTTGGTTCAAGACCAGAAAAGATTATTTGTAAAATAAAATTATTGTAAAATATTTGTGTTAACACATTTTATTGAAGCTGTATCCTCAGCTTGAGGGGAGCAAGGACTTGTTTGTTTTTTCTCATGACTGTTTGCTATATAGGACACCTAGGGTTGGCTCAGTGGTTAACACTGCTGCCTCACAGCATCAGGGACCCAGCCTTGGACGACTGTCTGTCTGTGTGGAGTTTGTCTGTTCTCTCTGTGTCTGCATGGGTTTCCTCATGGTGCTTCGATATTCTCCCACAATCCAAACAAGTGCAGGTCAGGTGGATTGGCCATGCTTTTTTAAAATAAAATTCCTGTCGTGTCCAGGGTTGTGCAGGCTAGGTGAGCTAGCTATGTGAATGTGGGGTTACAGGGATAGGGTAGGGTTGTGGATGGGGATGCCCTTCAGAGAGTTGATGCAGACTTGATGGGCCAAATGGCCTCTTTCAGCACTGCAGGGTTTGGATAATACCACGTCAGATCTGTACTCAAAGTTCAGCTTGTGCTCATGACTACCCACTTGGTTGTTTAAAAGCCGCCTCTCTGACCAAGTTTTATTTCTGGTCCAGTAATCTTTCCTCCTGCTTCAATACTCAGCTAATATTCTAGGGACCAGGGTTTGAATTTGAATTCAGTAGAAATCTGGAGTTGAGTCTAATAATGACCATGACTATATTGTCGATTTTATTAAGAAAAAACCCAGAAGCTTCACTAAGCCCTTTAGGGAAGAAAATCTTCAATCCTTACCTGGCAAAGGGTGGTGCATGTGGAGGATGAGCTGCCAGAGGAAGTAGTGGAGGCTTGGACAAATACAACATTTTAAAAGGCATCTGGATGGGTGTATGATTAGGAAGGGTTTAAGAGAAATATGAGCCAAGTGCTGGTAAATGGGACTAGATTAATTTAGGATATCTGGTGTGGACGAGTTGGACCGAAGGGTATGTTTCCGTACTGTACATCTCTATGGTCTGGCCTACATGTGACTGCAGACCCACAGCCATGTGATTGACTCTTGACTGCCCTCTTGGCAATTGGGGATGGTCAATAAGTGCTAGCCCAGCCAGTGATGCCTCAACCCATGAATGAATTTTTACAGGGGAATTTGGAAAATGCAATTTTTAAAGTGTCTTGACAACATTCAATGTGCTGAATAAATATGATCATTCCTCTGTGGCTGAGGTACCAAGGTGTAGGGAATACTAGCTACAAAGACAACCCGCAGTGTACCAGCTGATGCACTTTACAAGTAGCCATCCTCTGCTGTCTTTGCAAGCTTGAGCTGATTGCTCTCGATGTCACTTTGCTGTTAAATCTGGCATAATGGTCTGCATAAGAGACAATGCTTCAGTAAGGGCCTGTGTGATGGAGACGAGCTGGAACAACACAAAATGGACTGGGGGGAAAAAAGCCATCACAATCAAAGTCAACAACCTGCTGGCGCTGGCTTGATTTTTCCTGTCTCTGGTTTTTCGATGAGCATATAGAAAAACCAGGGAACCAGTAGGGAAAACAGAAAACCTTACCACCACAGGAAACACTTGTCAGCTTTCATTTATACAGCACAGTTAATATAATTGGAAAATTTAGGCAGTGACTGTTGCAGAATCTTGATTTGCATAGGATAGTGCATGACCTCTGGGAATCTCTAAGCACTTTAAGTGTGATCGCTGTGGGTAGGTATAGGCAAGGTGGTAGCCAATTTGTACGCAGCAAGCTCCCACGAACAATGTAATAATTGATTGGAAGGTGAATGCTCAGTGTTGTATCAGCTCTCTGGTGGTTTAGCTGGCTCCATCCTCTTTCCTGATGGGAACCTGTTTGTCTAGTGTATTAGAGGAAACCCACTTGATAGATCTAATGAGAAGAAGCTCCTGTCCTAAACAAGATGGAGTTTATTGTGCAGTAGTAATTGGGTTTTATACGATATGATGTGAGACATTGTTAGCCAAAGACTCTGAAAGAGCTGAAAATGTGTTGCTGGAAAAGCGCAGCAGGTCAGGCAGCATCCAAGGAACAGGAGAATTGACGTTTCGGGCATAAGTCCTTCTTCAGGAGGGCTGTTCCTTGGATGCTGCCTGACCTGCTGCGCTTTTCCAGCAACACGTTTTCAGCTCTGATCTCCAACATCTGCAGTCCTCACTTTCTCCTCAAAGACTCTGAAAGACCCAACTGGTGGATTTTTCTCCTCAAAAATGTTGAGCTGTTCACTCAATAAGATGCAATGTTTGGTGCATACCCATTCAGACACGTACTGTATAGTACTGATCAAATAATCTACTTCAGTTATGTTTTTTGTAAGATAAGTATTGACCAAGACAGTGATGATAAATCTTCTGCTCTTGCCATGAAATCTTTTATACCCATTTGCAAGATGGGACCTCATGCTTGGTGCTCCACGATACTGAAATGAAATTCCATAGTGGGGCAGTACAGTAGCTCAGTGGTTTGCACTACTGCCTCACAACACCAGGGTACTAAGTTTGATTTCACCCTTGGGTGACAGTGTGGAATTTGCACATTCTCCCCATGTGTTTGGGTTTCTTCCCACAGTCCAAAGATGTGCAGGTTGGATGGATTGGCCATCCTAAATTGCCCAGTGCATCCAGGGATGTGCAGGCCATGTGGATTAACCCTGGGAAAATGTAGGGTTACCGGGATAGGATGGGGTAGGTCTGAGTCCCTGCTGTTCAGAGGATTAGTGTGGACTCAATGGGCCACACTGCAGGGATTCTATGATTCTGTATATTTAGAGGAGGAGAGAAAACTGGATTTTGTCACCAGTAACCCTTCAAAACCTATATATGAAGAATAAATTGAAAACCGTATAGGTCTATCCTTTCATTTCATCACAGTTATTGCGCATCCATTATATAATGTTTTCGCTGTCATCGTTCAATCATCCTGGACTTCAGTAGGATTTATGTTTTCTTTCCCCCAAGCTTATTTAAACTAAGCATTAATGTAGTGTCCAAGCAAACGCATTCATAGACAGTAATAGTCCCAAGCTGTGACACTGGTGTTACAAAGCAAAGTTTGATACCAAGACAGTAAGGAAATATTTGGGCAGCTGATCAAACACCTGCTTCAAAAGATAGATTTTGAGAAGTGACTTAGAGGGAAAAGAAGTCAAGAGACTGAGTATCTTAGGACAGAAATTATTAAAAAAATGAGGATTTTAACAACTGAAGGCACAATCCCAAATGATGGAACAATTGAAATCTGGGATGGTCAAGAAGCCAGAATTGGAGACTGGCTCATGGCAATGGCATGGCACAATCTGAAAATGAACGTGAACATTCTAAAAGCAAGTGGTTGGAAGCAAATGTGGCTCACTAAGCACAATGTGACTAGCAACAAAGGAAGAAGGGAAGCGCAAATAAGGAGGATGAGAATCTACGGAGGGATACAGACAGGTTAGGTGAGTGGGCAAAAACATGGCAAATGGAATATAATGTGGGAAAATATAAGGATGTGCATTTGGATATCTATATATCTATTTTATTTATATAGCTGAATATGATTTAAATGGAGGAAAGCTGCAACACAGGAATGTGCATGTCCTCATATATGACTGTGTAAAAGTTGGTATACAGGTTCAGCACGTAATTGGGAAGGCAGATTGGTGATAAGCTATAAAAATAGGGAAGAAAGTAAGGACTGCAGATGCTGGAGATCAGAGCTTAAAAATGTGTTGCTGGAAAAGCGCAACAGGTCAGGCAGCATCAAAGGAGCAGGAGAATCGACGTTTTGGGCATAAGCCCTTCTTCAGGAATGAGGAGGGTGTGCCAAGCAGGCTAAGATAAAAGGTAGAGAGGAGGGACTGGGAGAGGGGCGTTGGGAATACGATAGGTGGAAGGAGGTTAAGGTGAGTGTGATAGGCCTATCACCCTTCTCATTCCTATAAAAATAGGGAAGTCTTGCTAAAACTATACAACGCACTAATCCCAACCACACATGGGTTCTGTGAACAGTTCTGGTCTCCTTTATCAAAGAAAAGATACACTAACATTGGAGACAGACCATACAGTGTTCACTAGTTTGATTCTGGTAATGGAAGGATTCTCTGAGGAGGAGAAGTTTGAGTAGGTTAAGCCTATACTCATTGGAGTATAGAAGACTGAGGCGAGACTTTATTGAAACATGCAAGATTCTTAGTGGGCTTGACAGGATAGATGCAGAGAGGTTGTTTTGCCCAAATGAGAGAGTCTAGGATCAGAGGATACAATCTCAGAGTAAGGAATGCTTCATTTAAGATAAAAATGAAGAGGAATTATTCATCACAGAGGGCTGAGGCTAGGCCGTTAAGTATATCCGATGCTGAGAATGACTGTTAATCAGTAAGGGAATCGAGGGTCATGTGGAAAGAGCCAAGAAAGTGAACTGAGGATTCAGATCAGCTATTAACTCATTGAATGGTGGAGTAGACTGGAGTCTAATGACTTACTCAAACTGTATGTCTTCTGGTCTAACTTGAGCTGTAGACGTTTGGAAGACATCAAGTTTATAAAGGGGACATATGAACCTACAAGTTAGGAGCAGGATTGGGGCATGCCTGCTCAGCCATTTAATAAGATCGCGACTGATCAGATTGTAAATTCCTGCCTACCTCTGATACCTTTCAACATTTCATTAAGAAGCCGTCTCCCTCTGCAATAAAAAGATTTAAGAATTTTTACTTCTAACACCTCAGAAAGAGAGCATCAAAAACTCACAACCCTCAAAGAAAATATAGCCTCACCTGTTTTAAATGGAGCAATTTCTGATTTTTAAACAGTGACCCCAAATTCTTTAATCTCCCAGGAGAGGAATCTTCCACTTCACATCCACCCCTAGTTATGACTTCTTCGAATCTTATGTTTCAGTCAATTGAATTTTCTAAACTCTGGTGGATACAATCCAATTCTATCTAACCTTTTGTCATAAGACACACACTCCCAGCCACCATCCAGATATTAGTCTCTTAACTCTTCTCTGAACTGCCTCTGGAACATTCCTTAAATAAGGTAACCAATGCTGTACATCGTACTCCAGGTGTTATCACATCATTATTCTGTCTAACTGAGGCCTAACTTCTCCACTTTGAATTAAATTCCTCTACCAATGAATAATGTTCTATTCACTTTCCTAATTATTTGCTGTACCCGCACACTAACCTTTTACAATTCATGAACTAGGACACTCTGATCTCATTGTATCTCAAAGCTCTGCAATTTCTTACTAATCAGATAATATGCTTCTTTATTAATTCTCTCTGCCAAAATGGTCTATTTCCCATTTTCCCACAACTTTGTCTACTCATTTAACCCACCCGTCCTTTTGTTTTTTGTAATGTCATTATGACCTTTTCACAACCTACTTTCTTATCTGTTTGTTATCGGGAAATTTGACGAACAAATCTCCAGCACTTCATCCAAGACATTGATATAAATTGTAAACAGTTGAGGAGCCAACACCAATCCCTGTGGCTCACCACTCAGACCCATTTATGCCTTCTGTCTGCTTCCTGTGAGGCAGCCAATCTTCTATCCAGGCTAATATCTTACCCAGTACACCATGAACTTTTACTTCCCAAGATCTTTGTGGTAGCTTTACAATTGCTTTCTGGAAATCTAAGTGCAGTGCTTCCTGCAGTTCAGCACTTGTCTGCTCCTAAAAGATCTCCAACAGATCAGTTGAACGTTATTTCCCTCTCACAAAACCATGTTGTCTCTGCCTCGTTATCATGAACTTATCCAAAGTGGCCTGCTAGATATTCTTTACGAGTAGCTTCTAACATTTCCCTATAAAAAATGTTTGGCTACCTGACCTATAGTTTCCTGCTTTATGTCTCCCTCTTTTTTTTTAAATTAAAGGAGTTTAATTTGCTCTATTATAAACCATACCCAAATCAAGGAAGTTTTGGAAAATTATAACTGAAGCATCAATTACCTTACTGGTGACTTATTTTAAGACTTTAAGATAAATTCCATCGGACACAAACTGTCCACAGCTCCAATAATTTAGCCAGTACCAATTCTCTAGTGATAGTGGTTTTCCTGAGTTTCTCCAACATGTCTATTTCCTGACTAATTGCTGCCTTTGGGATGTCACTTGTATTCACTGTAGTGAAGGTTGATGCAAAATACCTGTTCAATTAAAATCAACCATTTCCTGATTCTCCAATCTCTAGCTTTCTATCGGACCAACTCATGCTGTGTTCACCTTTTTGTTTCGCCATCTATGACTTGTTCGGAGTTTATCAGGGTGTACTCAGTGCCAATTAAGGAATACACACAAAAGTTTGTTTGTCATACTGTAAAATGATTGGTATTCCATCACTAATTATAAGCTTCCCAGAACTTTACAATAATTCTGTCCTTTTTTAATAGTTTGCAATATCCACTAGACTAAAATGCATTTATGGTGAGCTTACACAATGTTGTAAGGTTCACTGAATACTGTTTGAAGTTAATGAATTCACTTCCTCCAGTGGGCAGGGCATTTAAGTATTCAGAATAATTGGAGCCAATTGTATTTCCATCCCAAACTGGGAAACAGTGGCTTATAACCAAAGGAATTTCTGGATTTCTGCTAAAAACAAGAGAAATGGACTGTAGTCAATTATATACAGTGGGATCTTTGCAAGGACTGGCTAAGCCTGGTATTATGATCCTGAACCAGATCACCATACTTTTGTTCTGGTGAGGGACCAGTAACTTTTATTTTTAAAGTGGACAGAATAAGATCTAGGGGACTTACTAAGAGACCAATGCCACATGATTCCAAGATTCTACAACCAACAATAAACTTTACTGTACAATGTAAGGCAACTGACTGTGTGGAGTTTGCACATTCTCCCCGTGTCTGCGTGGGTTTCCTCCGGGTGCTCCGGTTTCCTCCCACAGTCCAAAGATGTGCAGGTCAGGTGGATTGGCCATACTAAATTGACCGTAGTGTAAGCGGTAAATGTAGGGGTATGAGTGGATTGCGCTTCGGCAGGGCTGTGTGGACTTGTTGGGCCAAAGGGCCTGTTTCCACACTGTATCTAATCTAATCTAACAAGTAAGAACAGTATTCTATTCTAACACCCAAAAAACATATGGTTTGTTATAGTAATTATAGGTGATTGAACACTCAGAATGCACATCCAATATCAAACGCAATCAAAGCAGATCCCACAGATTGCTTAGCAATTTGCTCCAAATGTTTGCAAAATTGTAGATAATCAAATCTTTTCAAATTCACAAGCGATTACAGTTCTTTACTTTTACCAGTTGGAGCTTGAAACTCCCTGTGAGGAGCCATTGTGAATGGTCCCAACAACTGCTCTTGTGCAATTTCCATTCCTGAGTCGTTGTTATTCTGGGCTGTGGAACTGATTTTTTTCATATTCACTCAAGCATAACTCTAGCTCTTCACTGATGACAAGTGAATACTTTTACATTTGGACTATGCTTCCGTCTCTCTAACCTGATTTACTTTATGCCAACTTGCATGCAGTTCCAATAATAATGTAGAGACTAAGATCTTTGAGATTCTGCTTAATTTGGCACCAAGCACCTCATTGTTTTCTTTTATCCACTTGCCAGATGAGGGCGTCACTGGCCAGGCCAGCATTTATTATCCATCCCTGGTTGCCAGGTCTGGAGTCACATGCAGACTAAACAGATAATGTTTACTTCCTTAAAGTAAACCAGATGGGTTTTTCCGACTATGGATTCATAGTCATCATTAGATTCCTAATTCCAGATTTTTATTGAATTCAAATTCCACCATTGCTGTGGTGGGATTTGAACCCAGGTGTCCAAAATATTACCTGGGTGTCCGGATTAACAGTCCAGAAATAATACCATGAGGACATCACCACTCCTCCTTTTAACAGTAATTAAATCCTTATTAACTGTTGTGGTTCTGTTCGCCGAGCCGGAAGTTTTTGTTGCAAACGTTTCGTCCCCTGGCTAGGCGACATCATCAGTGCTTGGGAGCCTCCTGCGAAGCGCTTCTTTGATGTTTCCTCCGGTGTTTATAGTGGTCTGTCCCTGCCGCTTCTGGTTGTCAGTTTCAGCTGTCCGCTGTAGTGGTTGGTATATTGGGTCCAGGTCGATGTGTTTGTTGATGGAGTTTGTGGATGAATGCCATGCCTCTAGGAATTCCCTGGCTGTTCTCTGTCTGGCTTGCCCTATGATAGTAGTGTTGTCCCAGTCAAATTCATGTTGCTTGTTGTCTGCGTGTGTGGCTACTAAGGATAGCTGGTCGTGTCGTTTCGTGGCTAGTTGATGTTCATGTATGCGGATTGTTAGCTGTCTTTCTGTTTGTCCTATATAGTGTTTAATGCAGTCCTTGCATGGTATTTTGTACACTACATTCGTCTTGCTCATGTTGGGTATCGGGTCCTTCGTTCTGGTGAGTTGTTGTCTGAGCGTGGCTGTTGGTTTGTGTGCCGTTATGAGTCCTAGGGGTCGCAGTAGTCTGGCTGTCAGTTCCGAGATGCTCCTGATGTATGGTAGTGTGGCTAGTCCTTTTGGTTGTGGTATGTCCTCGTTCCGTGGTCTTTCTCCTAGGCATCTGCTGATGAAGTTGCGCGGGTATCCGTTTTTGGCGAATACCTTGTATAGGTGTTCCTCTTCTTTTTGTAGTCCTGGTGTACTGCAGTGTGTTGTGGCCCTTTTGAATAGTGTCCTGATGCAGCTTCGTTTGTGTGTGTTGGGGTGGTTACTTTCATAGTTTAGGACTTGGTCTGTGTGTGTGGCTTTCCTGTATACTCTTGTAGTGAATTCTCCGTCTGGTGTTCTCTGTACCATCACGTCTAGGAATGGGAGTTGGCTATCCTTTTCTTCTTCTCTCGTGAATCGGATTCCTGTGAGTGTGGCGTTGATGATCCGGTGTGTTTTTTCTATTTCTGTGTTTTTAATGATTACAAACGTGTCATCGACATATCTGACCCAGAGTTTGGGTTGAATTTGTGGTAGGATTGTTTGTTCTAACCTTTGCATAACTGCCTCTGCTATGAGTCCCGAGATTGGTGATCCCATGGGTGTTCCGTTGATTTGTTCGTATACCTGGTTGTTGAATGTGAAGTGTATTGTGAAGTGTGTTGCACTGGATCCCAATTTCAGCCTCATTTAGGGTGACTCTCTCCTGCCCCTGAACTCTGACCAAATCAAATGACTATACCACTGGAGATATGACAACATCCGGGTTCAAAGAAGATGCATAAATTACTCTGTCTCTGATACACCGCAGAGTCTATATTTCAGCCTTTGTTCATCAACTCTGACACTTCACCTGTCCTTCTACCCTTAATGTGTTCTAATAACTACTTCATAATTTTATATTTTGTTATATTACCTAACCATTACTTATTATACAATGTTAAATCTTCGGAATAAAATAAACTTTAGCCACTTACTAAATATTCACCAAGTAACTAACTTCTTGTCCTGCAACAGAGCAAAGATCGATTCCTGAGGCCAAAACAGTTTTGGAACAGCAACCCCCCCCCTAAAACTCGCTTCATCACATAAATCTTGCACTCTATTGTAAGTGACACTCAGCCCTTGTCAATCTGTGTTTGCTGCCTCAATTTATAAGTTTGACAACAAAGGGCTGAGCTGACCGACTTAATGGAGATCTGGTTTCACCTTGTTCTTAACTGAGGTATTCTTTCAATGGAAGCTTTGTTAAATCCTTGGTTAAGACTGGCAGCAGAATTTATCTGTAGATTCCTGTTTAATGCCATACAAAATAAATTAGGTCTGTACAAAATAAAAATGTAGGCTTTCTCACTCAACTGGAGGTACCTTGTACCTAAGATGGCGCTGAGAGTGTGACTTGTAAACTTTTCACTATACTCATTTGAGTTTGTGTAATCATAAAACTAATTTAAATTTTAGGTCTGAGAGACAGGGACAGGAAGCCAAAAACAAAGTTTTATTTGGTTCTTATTCTTCAAAGCAACTGAATTAATTCTTGATTTGCTTCTCAGGAGAAATGAAATGCTTTTATTATCAAAATGCTTTAATCTTTCAGTATAAACATACCAAATAGGGACAGCTGAGCTAAACAAAGGTATTCCCCAAATTGTACTTTCTAACTCTGTACCTCCACTTCCCATTGCTACATGTATAGATACAACTTCTGCTAATGTTATTAGACCACAGAGTTGTCTTTCTCCGACCTCCAGCATCTCTCACTGCCAATACTCATACATTTCAAGGTTTTTATCCATGCACCCAATCTAGTATCTTCCCAAATACTCCCAGAGCTTCTACATTTTGAATAAGAGTCCACCACCTCTCTCTCAATGGGCGAAATGGTCTACTGCTCCTGTATCTTATGGTATACTTTCGTCGCAGACAAAAGAAAATCTCTGCAAAGTGTTGCTGTACCTACTGACAACTGTACCTCAAACAATCATCAATTAAATCAAACTCCAAAAATTTTCCATGTTTCCTCTTCTGCAGGGTTTCAAAATAAAATTCCAGTCTTTGGAATTTCTACTAAATGGATCACTTATTTCTGAGTATTTGCAACCTTTATCCAAATGGTATTTTTCTTGTAGCCACAACTCGATGAACATCGGTAAAAACAAGGACTGCAGATGCTGGAAACCTGGTGAAGGGATTTTGCCCAAAACGTTGATTTTCCTGCTCCTTGGATGCTGCCTGACCTGCTGTGCTTTTCCAGCACCACTCTAATCTAGGTGAACATTGGGTCAACTATCACCTGATTATTTCAGCAGTGCTGGTATAGAATTTAGATCTTTAAAAATGCACTTAAATTAATGGTTTGATACAGAGATTGGAAAATGATTGTCAGTATGACTGTATCGTTTGTAGATCATAGAGTCATTGAGATGTACAGCATGTAAACAGACCCTTCAATCCAACCCAGCCATGCCAACCAGATATCCCAACCCAATCTAGTCCCACCTGACAGCACCCGGCCCATATCCCTCCAAACCCTTCCTATTCATATACCCATCCAAATGCCTTTTAAATGTTGCAATTGTACCCGCCGCCACCACTTCCTCTGGCAGCTCATTCCATACACATACAACTCTCTGCGTGAAAGAGTTGCCCCTCAGGTCTCTTTTATATCTTTCCCCTCTCACCCTAAACCTATGGCCTCTAGTTCTGGACTCCCTGACCCAAGGGAAAAGACTTTGTCTATTTATCCCATCCATGCCCCTTCTAATTTTGTAAACCGCCATAAGGTCACCCCTCAGCCTCCGATGCTCCAGGGAAAACAGCCCCAGCCTGTTCAGCCTCTTCCTATATCTCAAATCCTCCAACACTGGCAACATCCTTGTAAATCTTTTCTGAACCCTTTCAAGTTTCACAACATATTTTCGATAGGAAGGAGACCAGAATTGCACACAATATTCCAACAGTGGCCTAACCAATGTCCTGTACAGTCAAAACATGACCTCCCAACTCCTGTATTCAATACTCTGACCAATAAAGGAAAGCATACCAAATGCCGCCTTCACTATCCTATCTACCTGTGACTCCACTTTCAAGGAGCTATGAACTTGCACTCCAAGGTCTCTTTGTTCAGCAACACTCTCGACGACCTTACCATTAAGTGTATAAGTCCTGCTAAGATTTGCTTTCCCAAAATGCAGTACCTCACATTTATGTGAATTAAACTCCATCTGCCACTTCTCAGCCCATTAGCCCATGTGGTCAAGATCCTGTTGTAACCTGAGGTAACCCTCTTTGCTGTCCACTACACCTCCAATTTTGGTGTCATCTGCAAACTTACCACCTGTACCTCTTATGCTCGCATCCAAATCATTTATGTAAATGACAAAAAGTAGAGGGCCCAGCACCGATCCTTGTGGCACTCCACTGGTCACAGGCCTCCAGTCTGAAAAACAACCCTCCACCACCACCCTCTGTCTTCTACCTTTGAGCTGGTTCTGTATCCAAATGGCTAGTTCTCCCTATATTCCATGATATCTAACCTTGCTAATCAGTCTCCCATGGGGAACCTTGTCGAACGCCTTACTGAAGTCCATATTGATCACATCCAAAGCTCTGCCCTCATCAATCCTCTTTGTTACTTCTTCAAAGGACTCAATCAAGTTTTGTGAGACATGATTTCCCACACACAAAGCCATGTTGACTATCCCGAATCAGTCCCTACCTTTCCAAATACATGTATATCCTGTTCCTCAGGATTCCCTCCAACAACTTGCCACCACCGACGTCAAGCTCACTGGTCTATAATTCCCTGGCTTGTCCTTACCACTTTTCTTAAACAGTGGCACCACATTAACCAACCTCCAGTCTTCTGGCACCTCACCTGTGGCTATCGATGATACAAATATCTCAGCAACGCCCAGCAATCACTTCTGTAGCTTTCCACAGAGTTCTAGTGTACACCTGATCAGGTCCTGGGGATTTATCCACCTTTAACCAGTTCAAGACATCCAGCACCACCTCTGTAATATGGTCATTTTGCAAGGCGTCACCATCTATTTTCCTACATCTCTATGACCTACAAACGATACAGTCATACTAACAATCATTTTCCAATCCCTGTGTCAAACCATATAACCAGTCTATATCTTCTATATCCTTTTCCACAGTAAATACTGATGCAAAATACTCGTTTAGTATCTTCCCTATTTTCTGTGGCTCCACACAAAGGCTGCCTTGCTGATCTTTGAGGGTCCCTATTCTCTCCCTAGTTACCCTTTTATCCTTAATGTATTTGTAAAAACCCTTTGGATTCTCCTTAATTCTATTAAGGAGAATCAACGTTTTGGGCATGAGCCGTTCTTCAGGAATGAGGAAAGTGTGCCAAGCAGGCTAAGATAAAAGATAGGGAGGAGGGACTTGGGGGAGGGGTGCTGGAAATGCGATAGGTGGAAGGAGGTTAAGGGAGGCTGGAGTGGGGGTGGAGAGGTCAGGAAGAAGATTGCAGGTTAGGAAGGTGGTGCTGAGTTCGAGGGTTGGGACAACTGACATATGTTTCCTTAACCAAACCCTCAATTTCTTTAGTCATCCAGCATTCCCTATACCTACCAGCCTTTCCTTTTCACCCTAACAGGAATATACTTTCTCTGGATTCTCATTATCTCATTTCTGAAAGCTTCCCATTTTCCAGCCATCCCTTTACCTGCGAACATCTGCCCCCAGTCAGCTTTTGAAAGTTCTTGCCTAATACCGTCAAAATTGGCCTTTCTCCAATTTAGAACTTCAACTTTTAGATCTGGTCTATCCTTTTCCATCACTATTTTAAATCGAATGGAATTATGGTCCCTTTATCAAAATCTTGAAGTGCTTCACACAATTTGTTTCTGGATTTATTCTTTAGCCTGAGATATTTACCAAAAATAATATTCTGATAAAGTTAAAAGCCAATTCAAAACTCTTGAATGGAAAGCAAAGTTTTACACAGACGCTGCTCTGACCATGCACAGAGCTAGGACTGTGTTTCATTTAGACTGGATTCACTGAGGAAGCTCAGAGAAAAAACGTGTTTCTGTATTTAATGCGTCAGATTCCCGAGCGGATTAATTAACAGTTGAGTAAGAGAGCTTGCTGTGGTTCATTAACACATTCATTTATATGTGTTAGGTCTGAGCGCTTAAAAATTCACACAGGAAAGAACTCAAGATTTGATTAGAGCAAGGGGAAATAACCTGAATATATGAAGCCATTCATTCAGTGTCAATATTGTGAATTAGCATCGGTTTCCTTGGAGACCGACATGTCAAGACGCAGAGTTCATCATCATCTAAATATAGAAAAAATCCATCTCTTTCTCTGGAAGGAGAGCCCAGGAGAGTGGCTGACGTAGTGGATGATAAGTTGCTCATTGTGGTTTCAATAGACCAAGGGCAGTCAGCAACTGACTTATAAAAGTATCAGGTGGAGTTATGTGGAACTTTATAATATCAGGTTACGTGTGCCAAAGAACACAACAGTATTGAATGTTGCAGCAAATTACTATGTTTTTGTTTTGTTTAAACTTTGAAACTAGAATGAGTTTACATCGAACACATGGAAGAGCTATTTTTTGACTATATTAAGAATTAACTGGGATCTTGTATCTTGCTTGGACTGATAGGGCGTCCTGTACCTAAACTCTGCATCTTTTCAATAAGAGGTTCAGTTGTTTTCAATTAATTGCCTAACAGGCATTGGGCAACAGTACAAACAAAAAAATTGACATTGCATTCATTATAGTTCAGTCCAGCACATGGGGAATGGATAATTTATACATTGAGTACCGTCAGTGAATGTACAAATCACAAAGGGATATATCACTAGGACTGAAAAGGATTTGCAAGACCTTGTTATATTGCTAAAAATTTGATTAACAAATATTTTAACTTTCTTTTCTCTCTGAAGATGTTGCCTTATGATGGGGTCTGTCTCATGGACTCCTTGCTGCTCAAGTATTTCATTTAATTCCTGTCCTCATTCATGGGCATTTCAGGTGAAATGTCTGGATTCTGATCAGGAGTGGCAATCCTTGGTTAATTTTAATTTTCCATCTCCTCTCGCTAAGCCAAAAAGCAAAGAAGTTAGGCTGGAATACAAGAGCAGAGATGTACTGCTGAGGCTGTATAAGGCTCTACTTTGATCACATTTGGAATGTTGTGGGCAGTTTTGGGCACCATATCTAAAGAAGGATGTGTTGATGTTGGAGGGGGTCCACAGGAGGTTTACACGAGTGGTTCCAGGGATGAAGGATTTGTACATGAGAAGTCATTGAGGACTCTGGGTCTGTACTTGATGGAAATTAGAAGGCTGGATCATAGATTTTTTACAGTGTGGAAGGGAGACCACCTTGGCCCTCTGAAGAGTATCAACCCTATCCCTGTAAGCCTGCATTTCCCATGGCTAATCCACCTAGCCTGCACACCCTCCGACACCATGGGCAATTTAGCACGGTCAATCCACCTAACCTGCAGATCTTTGGACTGTGGGAGGAAACCCACGTAGACACAAGGAGAATGTGCAAATTCCACACAGACAACAGCCAAGGGTGGGATTGAACCCAGAACCCTGATGCTGGTGTGAAGCAGCAGTGCTAACCACTGAGCCACCATTCCATCCTAATGAAGGAGGCATCTCACTGAAACCCACAGAATACAGAGAGGCCTGGATAGAATGTACATGGAGAAGATGCTTCCACTAGTAGGAGAGACTAGGATCCGAGGGCATAGTCTCCTAATGAAGAGATGGCCCTTTAGGGCCGAGATTAGATTACATTACAGTGTGGAAACAGGCCCTTCGGCCCAACAAGTCCACACTGACCCGCCGAAGCGAAACCCACCCCATACCTCTACACTTATCCCTTACCTAACACTACGGGCAATTTAGCATGGCCAATTCACCTGGCCCTGCACATCTTTGTGACGGTGGGAGGAAACCGGAGCACCCGGAGGAAACCCACGCAGACACGGGGAGAAGGTGCAAACTCCACACAGTCAGTCGCCTGAGGCGGGAATTGAACCCGGGTCTCTGGCGCTGTGAGGCAGCAGTGCTAACCACTGTGCCACCCACTAATGTGAGAAGGAATTTCTTCAGCCAGAGAGTGATGAATCTGTGGAACTCATTGTGACAGAAGGCTGTGTGGGCCAGGTCATTGAGTATATTTAAGACAGAGATTGATAGGTCTTTGATTAGTAAAGGGATCAAGGGTTACACAGAGAAACATATCAGCCATGATTGAATAGTGGAGCAGACTCAATGGGCTGAATGGCCTAATTCTGTTCTTATATCTTATGGTTATGGTCATGGTCGCATGGAGGTGAATGTGTCCTGATACTTTTATTTTTACTCTGGATTTTGAGTAAGTCGTGTACTTTTTAAAACTTTGTTTTCTTATGCTAAACTTTTTTACTCGTTCAACTCTGCAACAAACACTTAAACTATCTGTACCTAGGTACCCAGTACTAAGATGGTGACAAAGCGGTGACATTATGAACTTTTCACTGCACTTATTCGAGTGCACGTGACAATAAAGACTATTCTATTCTATTCTAATCCCAACTGGATCAATGCCACAATATATAGTTCAATAAGCCACTGGACTACTCCGATATTAATCTTCCTCGCTGGTGGGGGTGGGAGGGGATGGTTTAGAAGGTTAATGTAGCTGTACAACCATTACAACACAAAAAGAAAGTAAACCATTTGTAATGCAACAATTAAACAACTGCATGGAATAATGACATTCCAATAGAGAAAAGATATTCAAACCAGTGTGAGAATATAGTGTTGAATCACTGGGATGACACCAGAGATGGGAAGCAATTCAAGAGAAGCGATGTGGGATACCAGGACTTTTTCTCCTAAAACGGTACAGGGAAATATAGTGAATATTTTTAACATTAACAAGAATTATGATGCGGAGATTAGGAAATAACAATCTCGATTCCTGGAATAGATGAGCAGAAGTCATCAATTTTACAACTGTTACTTTTGCATGTTGAGAGAAGTTTGAAAAAATCTCTTAACAGTTAAGGTAATTATTAAATAGAATGCTTGTGCCACAGAGCATGTTTAAGGCAGAGACTCTTCTATTGTTTAAGGAAAAGGGTCAATAGAACTATGAAGCAATGGAAAAGCAGGTCTGAAGAAGGACAATGTGATTAGTTTTACTCCCAAACATTGATTGTCCCAGACTTAAAGAACCACTTTGTTTCTTTCTGTGTTCTGAACATTTAAGCAGGAGAGCACAAATTCACTGCCTCAGACGATTAACATGGCTGCAGAGGGTGGGAGTTACAAGTGTCCAATAATAGTGTCCACTTCCCGCTCCTCCGCCCTTGAGACCCGCCCCTCCAACCGCCACCAGGACAGAACCCCACTGGTCCTCACCTACCACCCCACCAATCTCCATGTACAGCGCATCATCCGCCGTCATTTCTGCCACCTCCAAACGGACCCCACCACCAAGGATATATTTCCCTCCCCTCCCCTATCAGCATTCCGTAAAGACCACTCCCTCCGTGACTCCCTCGTCAGATCCACACTCCCCACCAACCCAACCTCCACTCCCGGCACCTTCCCCTGCAACCGCAGGAGGTGCAAGACTTGCGCCCACACCTCCTCCCTCCAAGGCCCCAAAGGAAACTTCCATACCCGCCACATATTCACCTGCACCTCCACACACATCATCTATTGCATCCTCTGCAACCGATGTGGCCACCTCTATATTGGGGAGACAGGCCGCCTACTTGCGGAGCGTTTCAGAGAACACCTCTGGAACACCCGGACCAACCAACCCAACCACCCTGTGGCTCAACACTTCAACTCCCCCTCCCACTCCACCATGGATATGCAGGTCTTTGGACTCCTCCATCGCTAGACCACAACAACACAACGGTTGGAGGAAGAGTGCCTCATCTTCCGCCTAGGAACCCTCCAACCACAAGGGATGAACTCGGATTTCACCAGTTTCCTCATTTCCCCTCCCCCCACCTTGTCTCAGTCAAATCCAGCACCGCCTTCCTAACCTGCAATCTTCTTCCTGACCTCTCCGCCCCCACCCCAGTCTGACCTATCACCCTCACCTTGACCTCTTTCCACCTATCACATTTCCGATGCCCCTCCCCCAAGTCCCTCCTCCCTACCTTTTATCTTAGCCTGCTGGACAAACATTCCTCATTCCTGAAGAAGGGCTTATGCCTGAAACGTCGATTCTCCTGTTCCCTAGATGCTGCCTGACCTGCTGCGCTTTTCCAGCAACACATTTTCAGCTCTGATCTCCAGCATCTGCAGACCTCACTTTCTCCTCCAATAATGATGCCCTAGTCAACTAGGGCAGGCTTGATGGATCAGTTGGTCTTTTCCCACCTGTCATTTTTGGATGTCCAAATTTGTATGACCCAGGTGCAGTCCAGGCACAAGTCTACCAATTGGCTAGAACTGGTTCTCAAAACATGGACATGGAAATTGAACATAGCTATGGGTCTGAGGATCCGGGGGCTGTGTTTCTCCTTCCTGCTGTCATTATGTCTGCTACTATACAGGCCTCAGTTCAATTGGCTTGAGAGGTAGGATAATTGTGAAAATGCATAGAATACTTAGTTTTCAGACAGCCAAATGATCCTCGAGACCCAACAGTCCACAGGAATCATTTGTAAATTTGTCTATTCCTCAATTGTACTTAGAGCAATTCATGTTGGAATGTTTGAGTCCAGGAATCTTGATACTGTCTCCACACAAAGTGCTAATTCAAGTGCTGTTCCTGTCGGGTTAGGTAAAGAAAATCCAGGCAATTCATGAAGCTGTGGGTGGACTGGCTTAAAGACCCAGGGATGGAGTGGAATTAAGGACATTGTGCAACAGTACAACCTTGGACACAGAAAATTGATGATCTAAGTTTTAATATCTGTGGCTAGTTATGTATTTGCAATAACTGATCCTTCCTTCATGACCACAGGAGAAAGAGTAACTGTGATTCTTGATGTTGCTGCAGCAAAGATGGCAGCACTTTGTCCAGCACCCAACTTCAATCAGTTAATGAGAAACTAATAAAAGACTGTTGAACGGTGACTAACATATTCCGCAGAAAGACAGAAAATGTAAATTCAACTGGAAACTGTGCCAATGGGCTTGAGGCACTTGTATTTCACGTTGTACTCCATCCCTCCCTCCCTCTGATTTTGTTGAAGGCCGGTGAAAGGTGAAATCAGTCACAGACTTGGCGGTCTATATGAAAATGCCTCCCGCTCCCTACCCTCTGACCTGGTATTTATCGCTGTGCTGGTGTACCTGATGGGCAGAAGGTTTTGGATGAGCCTGTGTTTACAGAGGGTGAAGGGAGGGAAGCTCGGAGAGTGCTGGAATAAACTAATCCATAGGTAGTAAAAGCATGGTTAAGGAGTTTTGTGGCAGATAAGCTAACTATCTAGTCGTGGTGTCAAGAAAATTCAGGCTTCTTTACTCGAGGAGTCATGTGATAGTCATTTTTTTTTAACGGGGTGGGGGGATGGTGTCATAGTCTTAGTTGGATCCTGAGCCAACCCAAGGTTGTCTCTCCAGTGTCTGTAGAGATTGCTCATAAAGACAAGATAAACTTACATTTCCATGGTGCCTTTCAGTACTTCAGGATATCCTAAAGCACTTCACAATCAACTAGCTTTGAACCATTGCCTCTGTAGTAACATAGGAAATATAACATTCCATTTTGACAAAGCAGGATCCAACATACAGCAATCTGATGATGATCTGGTGTTAACTGAGGAATAAATGTTGATCAGGGTACCAAGGTGAACCCTTGTTATTCTGTCAAATAAAGTCATGCATCTTTTATGTCGAACTTACAGTTAAGTTGGACTGGCCCACAGTTTAATGTCTACTCAAAAGTAACATTTCCTTAATACTAGACTGGATTATGTTTTTCAGACTGGAGGCCTGTGACCAGTGGAGTGCCACAAGGATCAGTGCTGCACCCTCTACTTTTTGTCATTTACATAAATGATTTGGATGCGAGCATAAGAGGTACAGCTAGTAAGTTTGCAGATGACACCAAAATTGGAGGTGTAGTGGACAGCGAAGAGGGTTACCTCGGATTACAACTGGATCTGGACCAGATGGGCCAATGGGCTGAGAAGTGGCAGATGGAGTTTAATTCAGATAAATGCGAGGTGCTGCATTTTGGGAAAGCAAATCTTAGCAGGACTTATACACTTAATGGTAAGGTCCTAGGGAGTATTGCTGAACAAAGAGACCTTGGAGTGCAGCTTCATAGCTCCTTGAAAGTGGAGTCGCAGATAGATAAGATAGTGAAGAAGGCGTTTGGTATGCTTTCCTTTATTGGTCAGAGTATTGAGTACAGGAGTTGGGAGGTCATGTTGCGGCTGTACAGGACATTGGTTTGGCCACTTTTGGAATATTGCATGCATTTCTAGTCTCCTTCCTATTGGAAAGATGTTGTGAAACCTGAAAGAGTTCAGAAAAGATTTACAAGGATGTTGCCAGGGTTGGAGGACCTGAGCTACAGGGAGAGGCTGAACAGGCTGGGGCTGTTTTCCCTGGAGCGTCGGGGACTGAGGGGTGACCTTATGGCGGTTTACAAAATTATGAGGGGCATGGATAGGATAAATAGACAAAGTCTTTTCCTTGGGGTCAGGGAGTCCAGAACTAGAGGGCATAGGTTTAGGGTGAGAGGGGAAAGATATAAAAGAGTCCTAAGGGGCAACTTTTTCATGCAGAGGATGGTACGTGTATGGAATGAGCTGCCAGAGGATGTGGTGGAGGCTGGTACAATTGCAACATTTAAGAGGCATTTGGATGGGTATATGAATAGGAAGGGTTTGGAGGGATATGGGCCGGGTGCTGGCAGGTGGGACTAGATTGGGTTGGGATATCTGGTTGGCATGGACGGGTTGGACAGAAGGGTCTGTTTCCATGCTGTACATCTGTATGACTTTATGTACTGCAGTCTCTGGAGTAGGACGTTCATCTGTAATATGAAGAGAGTCCTGGCAGCACCATCAGCAAGGTGGTTACTCCTGGTTATTATGCCAGAAATCGGACAGGAGAGGGACATAACAGAGCAAATAGGATAAGGAGTAGACAATTCGGCCCCTCAAGCCTGCACTGTCAGACAATAAGATCATGACTGATCAGATATGGCACAAATTCCACTTTCTTACCTGTCCCTTGCATCATAGATCCACAGGACTCAGATACATGAGTATGCCATGTATTCCTTCCAACCAGTTCCACCATTTGTAAAACATAGAACAGTACAGCACAGTACAGGCCCTTTGGCCCACTATGTTGTGCTGAGCATTTTATTTTAATCCAAGATCAACCTAACCCACATCCTTCAATTTACTGCCATCCATGCGCTTGTCCAGCAGTCACTTAAATGCCCGTAATGTCTCTGACTCTACTACCACCACTGGCAGTGCATTCCATGCACCCACCACTCTCTGCGTAAATAACCGACCTCTGACATCTCACCTATACCTTTCTCCAATCACCTTAAAATTATGACCCCTCATGACAGCCATTTCTGCCCTGGGAAAAAAGTCTCTGGCTATCTACTCTACCTATGCCTGTCATTACCTTGTACACTTCTATCAAGTCACCTCTCTTCCTACTTCTCTCCAGTGTGAAAATCCCAAGCTCACTCAACCTCTCTTCATAAGACATACCCTCCAATTCAGGCAGCGTCCTGGTAAATCTCCTCTGCACCCTCTCTAAAGCATCTACATCCTTCCAATAATGAGGCGACCAGAACTGGACACAACTTTCCAAGTGTGGTCTAACCAGGGCCCTACAGAGCTGCAACAAAACCATGCGACTCCTCAACTTAATCCACCTATTAATGAAAGCCAAAACACCATAATACCTTCGTAATAATCCTATTAACTTGGGTGGCAACGTTGAGGGATCTATGTACCAGGATCCCAAGATCACACTGTTCCTCCACACTGTCAAGAATCCTTCCTTTAACCCTGTAATTTTCTGATCCGAAGTCAGATGAGTTATGCATTACGCCAATGATCCAACACATGGCCCATCAGACTATGACTGATTTTTTTAAGTTCATTCACAGGGTGATGGCATTGCTGGCCAGCTAGCATTTATTGCCCAGAGGGTAGTTAAGACTCAAACACATTGCTGTAGGTCTGGAGTCACAGTTTCCTTCCCTAAAGGACATTAGTGAACCAGATGGGTTTTTCCAACAATCGACAATAGATTCATGGTCATCATCAGACTCTTAATTCCAGCTATTTATTGAATTCAAATGATACAATCTGCCATGGTGGGATTCAAACCTGGGTCCTCACAACATTACCTAGGTCTCTGGATTAACAGTCTAGTGATAATACTTTTATGCCATTGTTTCCCCTGATCTGGTTGTGGTCTCAGCTCCACTTTCCTGTCTAACACCTATAATTCTTGACACCTTTGCAGCTCAAAAGTCGATCAAACTCAGCCGTCGGTGTAATCCTCCACTGCGTGCAGGAGAGATCAATCCCCTGAAACAGAAATATTTTCTTAAATGAGAGACACCATATCCTCCTATAATAAATTTCTAAACTCTGTATCTAAACTGAACCCTTGCTTTTAACACACTTGACCTTTGCCAAAAGGCTGAGAGGTAACTGTAGTTGAGGATTATCAGATCAGCCACAATCTCGTTGAATGGCAGAGCAGACTCAATGGGCTGAATGACTTCCTTCTGCTCCTTTGTCTTTCAGCTGGAAATATCTTTAAGACTACTTGTAGCACAATGGGTCTACCAAAGGCTGATATACCTCCACGTTTCCGGAAGCTCTCAGGTGAACCTTTACCTATTACGTGGTACATCGACGTACTTCATGTACATAATCCTGAGAAAAAAGGCCACTACTGTGTACACTTTGCAATGTTGCATGACACAGGTGTCTTTTTCTACTTTTTTAAAATGACAAACCTAATTTGTTGCATAATTTATGTACTCTTCAAACTTTCCACTTTGTTGGATTCAAATACACTGCTTGTAAGTTCGCTCATGAGGGGAAACCTTCTGTCTGCATCGACTTGCCAAGATACCTCAAAATTGTATATGTTTCATTAAGGACATTTGTGGATGGCTACACCACACCAACAGAAATGACAATGTGATCAAATGCCCATCACAGGCAAATAACTGCTTATTTGCATACACTGTACGAGCTCACAAGTTAAGAATGACCATTTAGTTATTCAGCAAAGTTGCACGTTCCCTCCAGTGAGACCGGGTCCAAGAGTGAGTGACATTCTTGAAATGAGGAAGGGTACAATGAGTCAGTGACAGAATAAATGTTCTCTCACAGATCTGAGCTGTGGGGCAGCCTGAAACAGTAACATTTCACCTCTTGTCTTTCCAAACCAACTCTGTAACTCCGCACTGCTCGTCCTGATAAAATTCAGCAACTTTGAATGAAAAAAAGACAAATAATTTCATGTGAATGAAAATCTTGCTGTGAATTCCCTCCCAGTTTCAAGCAGCTTTATTTTATTTAAATTACATTTTCTTAATTTGGTCAGCTCTTAATGAGGCAAGTAATTAACTGTACTCGGGGGTGAGAGGAATTTCAATGCAGGGTTAATGGCTGCTTGTGTAATCAATTGGAATTATTTGGTTTGCCAAGGCAACGACACCCAGCTGGGGACAGATTGGTTTTGAGTGGATGAACATCTTTAGATCACTGCCTTTCAGGCTCTTGCATTTCAGTTGCACCTGCTCGAGTTTCCCAGGTCACAGAAGGAGCTGTGATAGTAAAGGGAGCAGAGCTGGGGAATAGCAGTCCTGGTCTGATCTCTAGCTTCTGTGTGCAGTACCTCTGCCCTGCCTTCCTACCTAGAGTCCAGGAAATGGGATCAGCCTCCTCATCTGCCTATGTACCAAAGATTATCCACTTGGAGAAAGACAATGTGACACACAAGGTACAGGCTCCTTTGCAGCATTTTCTGCTCTCTTTTGACGATGACGATGATGAATGTTGAGGTGCAATTTGTATTGAAGAATGTTTATACTGAGGTACAATTCGTCCTTTTGCCAAATTCCTACTTAAGAGATACATATTGGGGAGTTATTCATGAGCGATTTACCTTGAGGTATGATTTGTATTGATGCAAGTTCAGTATTGACATGAGCTTTATCTTGAGGTGAAATTCATATTGATGTGAGATTCACTTCGGTACAAAGTTCCTACTGAAGTGTGATTTGTAATGAGCCCCAAATCATATTGGGACATATGCTTGAGGTGGTAGGAGGTGTGTTTTGCATTGGCATATGAAAAAATATTCTATCGTTTGCTTGTTGGAACCATGTAACATTATCAGACAAATTGCAACTTTGTATGAGCGTGACTATGCACAAATATGTACAAACACCATTAAAGGCCAGAGAGGAAACTAGACGACTGACTTTAAGTAAAAGAAAGCAACACTAAGTGGACATTTGGATGACTATTTGTTATCCGTAGATCCTCCACCATGTGCAAACTCCAGGAAGCTTTGCACATCCTGGCTAAAACTGTAGGAAATGTCGCCAGCTGCTTGGCCTCCAATTCAAGGATGGTCTGGGTCACTGTATTGTCTGTGGATGGCTAAAGCAGTACCCCAGGTCAATGTTCTAGCGGCGCAAGTTCAAATCCCATCAGGGCAGATGGCGAAATATAAATTATTTATTTTAGAAAGCTGGTCTATAATTGCAACCATTGTCTATTGTTGTAAGGAAATTTGCCATCCTTACCTGGTCTGGCCTACATGTGACTCCAGTATAATTTCCCTTTAGACAATTGAGGATGAGCAATAAATGGTGGCCTAACCAGCCATGTCCAGATCCTATGAATGCGTTAACAAAAATGCAGCAAGCTGATTGCATCTTCCAGGTGATGTTCCACAGAGATTCACCAAGCAGAGTAAATGGGTTACTATACAGTATGGTGAGAAGAAGCAGGCAGTGCGAGAATCAGTACAGATATCACAAGCTGCTTGTTTGGCGTTTCAAGTAGAGGAGCATTGAAAACCAGCCTAAATGGATGAATGTGTATTGACTATTTACATAATGTTCAAAAGTGTTGATCAGAACGTCACCAGAACCACCTTCACTCAGGTCCCAGTTCCATGCAACTGGACATTATCTAACAACCCTATTTATGGAGTCCAGCTGTTGATATATAGCTATCAACTCCATATACTACAGAATCCTCATAGAGAGAGGCCCTCACAAACTCGTTTCCACTGTGACATCTCTGGCAGGTCCCGTGGTCTAGTGCGAAACCATCCCACAGAGGACTCGAAGTTGTGAAAGTGCTGTTTGCACAGGGTATTTGATAACCAGAAGGTGTTTCCTCACTACTGAGTCTCCCTTTCCTGGTGTTAGGGGAAAGAGTGTCACCAAATAGAGGAAAGCATTGTGCAGGTGAAGTGGGAAATGTCTGGAGGTTGTGGTCTTCATTGGAATCATGGCATTGGACAAAGTTAAAATTTTTCTGACGAGAATGCTGTAAATATAATTGGTCATCACAAATTGCTCCTAGTGATATGCATTCATCATTATCTGGATAGCAAGATCAATCAAGTTAATTCAGGGATGGGGGGAGAATTTCAGATTTCTGGGGTATTAGGTTAGATTTTGAGGCAGAAGAGAGCTCTGAAAGGTGTGTATGATTTTCACATGAACATGATTGTGCAAGTTGTCTCCTCCCAGAGACTAACTCTCTTCCTTTCTGTGGGGGGGATATCTATACCAGATGGGCTATTGTGGTTCAGGAAGGTGACTCACCTCTGCAATTCTTGAGGGCAGTTAGGAATGGGTAACAAATATTAGATTTCTCAGTAACTCCCATCCTGGGTGAAAGAATAAAAGTCATCCTATGGAGGGTTTTAAAATAAATTGGGAAGGATACCTGGATGAAGTAACAGAGAGCAATGTTAGAATAAAGATAAAAATCACACAACACCAGGTTATAGTGCAACAGGTTTCTTTGGAAGCACTAGCTTTCAGAACACTGCTCCTTCAGGTGGTTGTGGAGTTTAAGATCGTAAGACTCAGAATTTATAGTTAAATTTTTCAGTGTGATGTAATTGAAATTATATATTGAGAAAAATCTGGATTGGTTAAGTCTCATCTTTTTAGAATGACCACGTTGGTTTCAGTTCTTTCATATGTAAATCGCAAAACATTTTTTAAAAAGTTACATTCTCAAGTGAACTTTAACAATTGGTGTCATGTCGGTCCAGATAATGTATTTAAGGTGTGAGCTGCCCCGGTGTGAGACTGTGTGCCACAATGGTCAGACTGATTCTAAATTTTGAAAGAGAGTAATCCAGAATTAGAAAAGATTGGGCGGCACGGTGGCACAGTGGTTAGCACTGCTGCCCCTCAGCGCCAGAGACCCGGGTTCAATTCCCGCCTCAGGTGACTGTCTGTGTGGAGTTTGCCCATTCTCCCCGTGTCTGCGTGGGTTTCCTCCGGGTGCTCCCGTTTCCTCCCACAGTCCAAAAATGTGCAGGTTAGGGTGAATTGGCCATGCTAAATTGCCCATAGGGTTAGGTTAGGGGTATGCTTGGGTTGCGCTTCGGCGGGTCGGTGTGGACTTGTTGGGCCGAAGGGCCTGTTTCCACACTGTAATGTAATGTAATCTAATCTAATCTAATCTAATCAGGCAGAGGGGGAAAAGCAAATCGGATGGTGAAGTGTAAAAGAATAGTGAAGGGAAAGGTGAGCAGAATTAGGGATCAACAAGGAGATCATCCTGTGGAGATTCATGACTGAGGTACTGAATGAGTAAGTTGTGTGTGTCTACACAATAAAGGAGGAAGTTGCCAACTAAAGGAGAAAGAGGTAGAGAAACAGGATAAAAAGAAACAGGAGCTTCTTCAAAGGTTGACAGCTCTCAAAAGCTGAAATGTCACCCAGGATGCATTTTACATTAGTGGTGCTGGAAGAGCACAGCAATTCAGGCAACATCCGAGGACAGGCAAAATCGACGTTTCGGGCAAAAGCCCTTCATCAGGAATAAAGGGTGATTTTGCCTGTCCTCGGATGCTGCCTGAATTGCTGTACTCTAGCACCACTAATCCAGAATCTGGTTTCCAGCATCTGTAGTCATTGTTTTTACCTCGTTGTATTTTACATTGTTGAGGGAAGCGTGTGAACAGTGCAGGTGCTGGCTACTTTCCTGTGATTATCCTTTAGATATGGGAGTAGTGGTAACAGTGTAAATACTGTTATAAAAGGAAACAGGGTATGTTTGGTAATCACAGGCCAATAAGCCAAACATTGGTGATGGGAACACATGAGGAAACCATGATCCAAGGCAAAATTAATTGATGACACTCAACACAGATTAAATCCGGTCTGACTAACTTTATTGTGATATTTAATGAAATAATAGAGGATTAATGAGACATTACAGTCAATGTGTATGTGAACTTTCAAAAGATGTCTGAAAAAGAGCCACAGAACAGACTTGTTAGCAAAATTGAAATTCATGGGATTCAAGGAGCAGTGACTAGATGGATGATAAAATGGTTAAGAATTAGCAAACAATTGTCTGTCAATTTGGATCGAGGTGCAGAGTGTTACTCGCATATCGACAGTTCTATTTGTAAGATTTTAATGACTTTAATAAATTAAAAAATTGAGAAGTGTTGTAAACAATGAAGAGGTTAGTAGTAAACTTCAGGACAATATAATCTGATAAAACAAAAGTACTGAGAGGAAAATGAATGCAGAAAAGTGTGGTAATGTTTTGGAAGCAGAACAGAGGCACTATAAGCTAAAAGGTAAAGCTGTGAAGGAATAAAAAGATTTTGGGATTCACATGCAGAAATCATTGAAGCTGGAGGACAGCAATGGGAATACTATGCACAATGAGGCAAGCTACATTAAATCTTTATAAAGCACTCATTAGGGATCAGCTGGAGTGATTACCAAACACTCTGAACACCCACACTTCAGGAAACATGTTAAGGCCTTGGAGAAAGTTCAAAGGAGACTTAGAAGAATGGTACAAAGGATAAGCTTCTTTGGTTCATTTGCCAACCAATTAACACTATATCCTGTGCTATGAATTATTGTTTGTTGGAAATCTGACATTCTCACTTGTCCCAATTGAGTCCAAGACAAAAAGCTTTGGCAACATGACTCTCTTTTCAACAAGATTCAAGGACACCAGTTTCTGGGAGAGACTAGAGAGGCTGGGATTGTTCTCCTCGGTGAAAAAGCACAGAAAGGAAATTTGAATTGAAGTTTTCAAAATGGGGAAGCATTTTTATTCGTAGAGTAAATAGGGACAATTTATTACTGTCACTATTGACAAAGGGATCAAAGTGTGGGGATATCGGGAAATTACATATTAAATTGTTCATTCAGAATGGCTTGTCCACAAAGGTGGCAGAAGCAGACTCAATAGTCTTTTTTTTTGTAGTTCTCCAGAAGACCCTAGTTTCTAGAATACTACCCACAGTTTGGAAGATAAAGTTAAAAATCACACAACACCAGGTTATAGTCCAACAGGTTTAATTGGAAGCACACTAGCTTTCGGAGTGACGCTCCTTCATCAGGTGATTGTGGAGGGCTCGATCGTAACATACACATAACCCCACTCTTCAAGAAAGATGGAAAGAGAATAAAAAGGGGGCAATAGGCTCATTAGTCTAGCCTTAGTGGTACGGACAATGATAGAATCTATTAAAAGGGATGTGGTAACAGAATATTTACAAAATCATAATGGTTTAGAAGGATCAACAAGATTTTAAGAAAGGGAGATGATTGTTTTTGAGATTGTAATCAGCAGGTTTGATACCGGGAATTACTGTATTTTGATTTGTTAAAAGTTAGATGCTACACAAGTTGTTATACGCTTTATGGCATTTGGGCTAATACATTATTTTGGATTGAGGACTGGCTTATGGATGGAAAACAATGAATAAATAGGTCATTTTGGGGGATTGGCAGGTCGTTTCTAGACTGGTTCAAGGTGATTTAAAAATGAAATTGGATCGAGTAGACTGGGTTTACGTTCTGTGAAATGAAAGGTTATCTCTATGCCTTATGAAATTCTTAAGGGATTTGATGAGATAAATGCTAGGAGAATGTATCTTTGAACTGGGCATTCTAGAATTTGAAAGACCACATTTGAATATGGGGTCAGACATTTAGAACTGAGGAGAAATCTCTTCACTCAACGACATGTGGATCTTTGCAATTTTTGCCTGTACACGGTTTTGGATGTTCTTTCTTTGAGTACATTTATAACAGACATTAATAGATACTTGGTTATTCATGGAATTTAGAGGTATGAGAGTATTATCGGAAAGTAGGCTTGAGCTAGAATGTAAGCTATGGGCATGAAGGCTGAATGACCTTTACTTGTCCCATTTTCTTGTTGTAGTCGTCTTGTACATTACCCTGGCTAACCAGTTAGTGTAAAGCAGAATAACTAAATGTTCATGCCATGATTTTGGGCCTGGCACTTTTCTCCTCTGTTATCCTAAAGCTGTTATGTTTTGCTGCAGTACAGTTTGCCTGGCATCAACAGCCTTCAGTAACCTCACTCAATGACTGCTTTACCATTAGGACCAAATAAGACCAACACCATTTCAGCATCCACATGTGTGAACTTTTGCTGTCTAAAGGGCTGTGACTTCAAGGAACCTAAAAGACTGAAAAGGTTAGGTACAAATATCCAGGAATATGGAACCAGGATAAACAATTAGAGTTGGTATGATTATAATTAGATGGCAGCATAGGCTTGAAGGGCATGAATGCTATCCTCCTGCCCCATTTTCTTTCTTGTCCCTATCATCTTATACATTCCACATTTTTCTAATGAATTATAGCACCCAAGCTACCTTTGGGATTGAACTTATCATGCCCCTCAGAGAACGGTGATTTTTCTGTATGGATTCGTACTGCGACTGAAATGAGAGTTTACCAGAGGAGTGATTGAAAGGCATTTTGCACATTGTGATTAGAATTTATCCTTTTAAGGGTTAGTTCTTCAGGTGTTGGTCAAGAAGGAATGAATGCATTTGCTGCTCCATTCCCTGTCATTTATTTCATGCTGTTAACTGAACTGTATCAATCTGCCTTGCTTGCAGGTAATGTTCAGCAGACACTGCAGACCCAGTGACATTAAAGAGCTGTTATGTACAACTGTTGGTCTCACCAGGTGAGTGAGAGAAATCCAGTATTACCATTAATAGTTTGAGGGCCACTGGGCCTGGCATTGCCGTGTTCTATCATAACTCTTGAGTCATCTAAATGAAATCGATTTGTGATGAAGAACTTACCTGTTTTATTTTATGCCATCACTTAAAGAAAAGATGATGGTGAAAATTGTATATTCAGTCTGAGGTGATAAACAACAATTTAAACATGTGCTAATTTATTCACTGCAGCTCTAGACTGATATAATTCTGAGAGGGAAAGAAAAGATGTAAAATTTGTGTAGCATCTTTCATGTCATCCGTACATCCCCAAGATGCTTGACAACCAGTAAGTATGCTTGAAGTGTAGTCACTGCAGTATTGTAAGAAATGTGGAGATTTAACCACCAGCTGTATGTATTGGACCACCCTGCATTCAAAGACCACAGTTTTGCCCATATTGAAAATCAGGAGATGGGTGGTAGCAATTTCCTCTTTCTCAGCATCCAAGGATTCATTTTAAGAGTTGATTCTTTTTTGAGAGAATTTATTACTCTTCCCCCTAATGGCCTCTGCATGGCTTCTTGCGTTAGAGTACTACAGGAGCCTCTTTTGGCCCATTTATAAATATAAAATATTTGTATAATTCTGGTCATCAAACATCTATCTACTCTAAATCCATTCTCACCATTTCAGAGCCAACCATTTTGTTGTGGACCTGGAGTCGCATATAGGCATGATCAAGTAGGGCATTAGTGATCTGTGTGTATATATGCAAAAGAAAAGCATGACAATTTCATGGTCACCAATACAAAGATTAGGTTTCAATTCCAGTGTTCATTCATTATTGCATCCCTGTGGTGGGATTTGAGTGCCCCATCTCCTCAGCCCGTCTGGATCACTAATTACCACTCTAGCACCATCTTCCCTTATTTCATCCTGACTAGGAAAATCAGCCCATCAAATTGAATGAATGTGTATGTGACCTATTAATGAAAAACCTGTCTTTCTCGATTCTGTCTTGTTACTTAGGAACACCTTGATCATGCTCGTGGACCAAAACAATGCGATTATATCCATAGATCCAACTATGCCAACTAACTCAGCAAGGTATGTTCGTCTGAACGTTTATATGAAGGTTTCGACCAAAGCAATGCTAAAGTGACATTTACACAATAAACCCGGTGGAAGATAACCGATATTGTGACAAGACAATATTATAACTTGGATGGTGGTTTCTCCAGCCTGTTATTTTTGTTTTGAGCTGATGTTAATCAGAAACTTCTCTAAGGTGTCCATATACAAGGGGCATAGATACAAGCTCCCTATAAATCCAGCAATATGAAGCATGATCTTCGTTAATAAAGAAAGTAAGGACAGCATCACCATTTTGGATTTGTGCATTGCATGGTGGGATTTGATGTTAGGATTTGACATACAGCACAGAAAAAAATACCCTTCTGTCCAACCAGTTTACACCAACCAAACTAAACTAGTCCCATCTGCCTGCACTTGGCCCATATCCCTCCAAGCATTTCTTATTCATTTTATTTATCTAAATGCTTTTTTTTAAAAAGGTTGTAACTGTACCCGCACTTCCACCATTTCCTCTGGAGGTTCACTCCATATGTGAACAACACTCTGTGTAAAGAATTGCCCCTCATCATCTTTTTCAAATCTTTCTCCTCTCATCAGAAAAATATGTCCCTTTGTTGTGAAATCCCTGCCATTCACCTTATCTATGCATTTGATGATTTTAATAAACCTCTGTAAGGTCACCCCTTAACCTCCTATGCTCCCAGTGGAAAAATGTCACAGCCAATCCAGCCTCTCCTTATAAAATGCTAGTAATATCCTGGCAAATCTCGTCTGAACCCTTTCCAGCTTAATAATATCTTTTTTTTTTACAGCAGTATTAGGACAGGGCAGTAGAAATACTATTCTGGAGAAAGCTTTCGATGGAGGCAGTGGCATAATGATGTCACTGGGCTATGAACTCACAGCCCCATGATATTAGCCAGGATGCAGAGCTTCACACTCCCACTGGAAGATGATTAAATTTTAATTCCATAGAAAAAATTTGAATAAAAGCTAGCGGAAAGCCAACTATGCAACCACCATCAAATTTTATTTTAAAAAACCTATCTGATTTACTGATATCTCTGCATCCTCGCCTGGTCTGAACGGATTCCTGGCCATCGGCAACATGGGATTCTTAACTGCCTCTGTGCAATAAATACTGGCCTAGCCACTGATGTTCATATTCCACACATCAATTATAAACAAGCGTTTCAGTCAGCTTAGTGCCGTGAAACAACTATCTCTGAAGCATGTTTTCTTCACACTTTTCTTTGTTTTCAGTTCTCCTTACAGAGTGGTCCCTCTCAGTGACAGACAGCTCACAGGTAATGACTCTTTTCACAAGTCAGTTGACGTACCTACAGAAATATCAAATGGATACCTGATGGAAATTGGTGCCAAATGCACCACATGGTTTATACAGGTGGGGGTTTGAGTTGCCGTAGTTCCCATGCAAACCTTCTACCCTAGCAAAAGACTTAGAGGGAGCTTGGCCACAATGCCAATGGCTGCTCCTCAACAAATTAATAGTGGGAGCAGAGTGAATGACTTTAAGATAAGACCTCAACCCCATCTCAGTAGGAAGTCCCACTAAGCTGACAACTCTTTCGTCCCAGCAGTAGCAGCTGTGAATGGTGTGTCAGCAGACAGCAGGGACCCTTTGTGTGGGAGTCTAAGGTCGAGGGACAAGAGTGTAGGCAAGGAGGCCTGATAGGGGTGTGCTGCAGCTGAGGCCATCATCAAAGGGGGAGGGGTTGGAATGACCTTTTGACAGGCTGCCTCTGAATGGATCAAAGGGGCTTGTAAAGGAGGTTCCACCTCCAACCTCCACTCAATTCTCTCCTATACCCACCTCCTCCTACCCTTTCCCACCTAGCTAACACCAACCCACACAGCTAAAGCAGCCGGTCTTCCTATTTGGAGTGGTCCTAACCTTCAACAATACACATGAAACATTGGCAGGGGGTGGGATAAGGCCATAAGTGCCCTCTTATGGGCTTCAACAGCCTACATGTGAGTAGAACTAAAGTTGTTTTATTGTCAAATGTACTTGAATACAGAAGTACAGTGAAAACTGTACAATGTCGCCACACACAGCACTGTCTGAGGTACTAAAATAGATTAGGTACAAAAATACAGAAGTATAGGAAAAAGTTAAAAGTTCTACATTATTTCATTAATTTATACAATGAAGAACTATAAAGTTACAGGATAGCCATTACAGTCCTCCTTTAGCCTGCAGTCTCCCCACACTGGGGGTTTTTCACATGTGGTCCCGCTCTCCCCTGCGCTGGGCCAACCCCAACTGGGCTCGCAAGCTGCTGACCACCATCTGTGACAGGCTGACCAGACTGGCCCCCAGCCCACTGACCACTCTGCTCCATTCCAGGTCCACCAACCACTACCCACCACACACCCACTTAATGTGTGACAGCAGGTAGGACACGGAAAATCCACCGCCTGTATTCTATGCGCCCCATCCAAATGCTGAACCCTGCTACCGGATGAACAGCTTGTATTTATCATTGGATTAGTGCAGGGATGAATGTATTTCTCCTGTGGTGAAACTTTGAGTTGAAATTTGTTTCATTTTCATAAATGTAATCTTGCTGAAATGTTTAGAGCTGGAAGGTAGAGACTGAGAGGTTATGAGCCTGGCTAGAGAGACTAGAACTATAGATCACAGCCTCAGGATAATATTTCACATTGACATAAGGAGGCATTTCTTCATTGAGAGGGTTATGAATCTTCAGAATTCTCCTGCTCACAGGTTTGTGAATGCCCAGTCATTGAGTATATTCAAGTCTTTGGATACTGCCACTTCCACAAATATTCACTCCCTCCGCGACCAATGCTCAATAGCAGCAGTGTGCATCATCTACCATAGAGTCATAGAGATGTACAGCTTGGAAACAGACCCTTCAATCCAATCCGTCCATGCTGACCAGATATCCCAACCCAATTTAGTCCCACCTGACAGCACCTGGCCCATATCCCTCCAAACCCTTCCTATTCATGTACCCATCCAAATGCCTCTTAACTGTTGCAATTGTACCAGCCTCCACCACATCCTCTGGCAGCTCATTCCATACATGTATCACTGTCTGCATGAAAACAATTGCCCCTTAGGTCTCTTTTATATCTTTCCCCTCTCACTCAAAACCTATGCCCTCTAGTTCTGGATTCCCTGACCCCAGGGAAAAGACTTTGCCTATTTATCCTATCCATGCCCCTCATAATTTTGTAAACCTCTATAAGGTCACCCCTCAGCCTCCGCACTCTAGGGAAAACTGCCCCAGCCTGTTCAGCATTTCCCTGTAGTTCAAATCCTCCAACCCTGGCAACATCCTTGTAAATCTTTTTTGAACCCTTTCAAGTTTTGCAACATCTTTCCGATAGGAAGGAGACCAGAATTGCACGCAATATTCCAACAGTGGCCTAACCAATGTCCTGTGCAGCCACAACATGACCTCCTAACTCCTGTACTCAATGCTCTGACCAATAAAGGAAAGCATACCAAACACCACCTTCACTATCTTATCTACCTGCGACTCCACTTTCAAGGAGCTATGAAGGTCTCTTTGTTCAGCAACACTCCCTAGGACCTTACCATTAAGTGTATAAGTCCTGCTAAGATTTGCTTTCCCAAAATGCAGCACCTCGCATTTATCTGAATTAAACTCCATCTGCTACTTCTCAGCCCATTGGCCCATCTGATCAAGATCCTGTTGTAATCTACAAGATGCACAACAGAAATTCTCCAATGTTCCTTTGACAGCACCTTCCATAGCTATGCCTATTACCATCTAGAAGGACAAGGGCATCATGTACAAGGGAACACCATCAGCAGCAAGTTTCCCTCTATGCCACTCACCATTCCTTCAGTGTCGCTAATCAAAATCCTGGAGTTACCTCCCCAACAGTATTTGGAGTCAAAAGGGCAGTTTACTACCACCCACTCAAGAGCAATTAAGGATGGTCCATAAATGCTGGTACAGCCTGCAATGCCCACATGCCCTGAATGAATAGTGGATTTTTGAATGCCAAGGGATAGTGGATACACTGGAAAATGTGAAAAAATCTGCTGCATTCTAATGTCTGTCATCAATCACCTTCTCTGCATATTTAGAAGAAGACGACTTGATGCAGAATGTTCTGACACAAGTTGCTGACCATTTTTCAAGGTAAGCAGTCTATATTTTTTCCTTGAATTTTCAACATTTGTTTTCCTCTTATGCTGAAGGTATTACCTATTCTGGATATGGATCCATTGGAACAGGGAGCACCATGATTGCCTGGGCCAGGACAGTGAATGTGGGACATCACCGTATCCATGACTTTTCACACTCCTATACTTTAGTCGGGGTCAGGGATAGCAGGGGTTTCCTCTTGTGGGTCAACTACACATTGTATTTTGCCCCTCCCTCTACCCTCCTGGACCATTTAACATTCTGCAGCTAAGACAGAGGGCAGCTAAGGCACTACCAAGGACAAGAAGGGTGACAGTCTCCAATTCCCTTCATAAGAGTATGAAGACTTCTTTCAGTGTCCAAGTTTAATTAACCTAAGATAGCAGAGGAACCTGAATCCCAGAGCTCCATTTGTATGATGGCATTTGATCAACTGAGCAGGACAAGTTAAAATACAGATGATGCACAGAGTTTAAAGTAACTATTGATAGTTTGCTTCTCTTGCAGAATTTTCAAAGTCAATGACCTGAAAACTGAAATCTCAAGCAGGTTGGCAGCATTGGAAAAGAGGGTTGAATGTAAGTTGGCATTTTGAACCTTTCATTTACATTGCTGATAGTGTTGGTGCTGTTAGTGGTGGAGGTCATGACGACAATAAATTGGATAGGTTCACTCCTACATCCCATTGTTCGTTCGTTTTGGACAAATCTCTGATTCTTGGAGTGACTATATGGCCTCACTGCTTAGAAGGAAGGTTCAGCATGTGGAAGGGGGCACATAGAATGCAAGGGGTGGACTTTCTGTGTCCTACCTAGGCCAATGAATCTCGCACATCAGCAGCTGCAATACTCATGGTCAATACGAATGGAGGTGCAGATTATCCATTTCCTGAACAATAAAATGATTTTGGGTCAAAGAGCCTCTTTCAGAATTGAGATCAAACTTCAGGCATGAAACCACTCAACAGTAAATGAGGATTTTTAACCAGGATTCATTTGAAGTAGCCATTTTGAATTAACTGTTTGAATATCTGGAGTATTGATCTTATACTTCCAGTTATTATAGTAGAGATTTTGCAGTCCCAAAGAATTTGAGATTAACAAGCCTCACAGCCAACCACCACAAGTTTAAAATTGATGGCAGCACCAATGTTATTTTGTATGCAGTAGGTATGAGCGGTTATCAATGGTGACTCATAAGAGCAGCAGAATTATCAACATCAATCGCATCAGCAGTCTCTAAAGATTTTAGGATTAATGAATCCTGTTTTGATAGCCCTGAAGACTCAGTTGTATATTACATTTTCCTGAACAATGCAGCCTAGGAACAGCCCAGCTTCAATCTTTAAGCAAGGATAGTAACCTGCAGCTATGGTCTCTGCTTCTAGGCACCGGGACCAACTCAGGCAGGGCTTCAACACTATGAACACTCCTGGAATCTGCATTTACCTGAGCTTTAAGATGGAACAGGATTGTGGTCATTAGTCACATGGTCAATATTCTTCCCCCTGAAATCACGTGAATGTTTTCTTGGATAGGGTATGTGAAGGTGGCCAATACTGGTACTAAGTAAAAGCAGAAGGGAAAAGAACGAACATGCAAAGAAATAACATTAACCATTACCATTCCTGAAAGATTGTGCAAGCTTAAAATGTTGCTGTAACCTATATATTATTACATAGAGCAAACTCTCATTTCTTTGAATCTTGAATCTTTGGAGATCTATATGAGTGTGGAGTTAAGAGAAATACATTCAGATTAGAACAAAGTAATTCAGTGTATCACCTGCAAATTTGCTTTTGAATTTCTTGGACATATTTTTTCCAGTAAATGTTTTGGGGCCTTAAGTTCAGGCACTTGGTGGGACAATGCCTTTACTATCCAAAATTGTCCTCCTTTTCAAACCGTTTGTGCACAAATGGGAAAGAAGGGAAAATGATTGGGACGTGAGGCTGAAATTTAAGATTTTTGTGACTTACTACTGGGCTACCTCAACAACTCTTGCACACATAGAAATCACACATAAGACCATTTTCTTTTTCTCTGATCCATTGATGTGTCTGAAATTTGGGGCCAATCAATCATCACCAGAAAATATTGATACATTCAGATCAACCAATATAGCAGTCCTTTTAGGCATTAGAGAGGGGATGGGAGAAGTTTAACACCTAAACTCAACCCAGTGCTTTCAATAGACTCCGAGAATTGCCATTTCAAGATCAAAAAGAAACATAACATTCAGAGCTTGCCTTTAACTATGATGATAATGAATTCAAAATCCTCTCTTCTACACCTTTTTAAATTTTGTCTGATTTCAATTTTGTTTCCAGTGGAAGGCTTAAAGATGGTGGAAATAGAGAAATGTAAGAATGACCTGAAGGTACTCAAGGATGAATTGTCCTTAGGCAGCAGGTGAGAGACCTAAGTAGTCAATAATTATTGTTGTTCATCTAATGAGAGGAAAAATTATAATGAAATAAGTGGTGTGTCAGTGCCACAGCAAATGTCAGGAATGGAACAGAAATTAAAGGATTTTAGCGCAACTCTTTGGCACCGTTTTGAAGGGGAATCTCTCTCAGCCACTAGTGAGAACAGTCAGTGACTGAGTTGAACAGTTCATCTGAAAAATGGTACTCTCTTCCAAAAGTGCAGTACTCCCTCCGTGCACCATTGCAGTGCAATCCTAGGTTACCTGCTCAAGTCTTAAGTGAGATTTAACTATCTTTCTGACTTGGGCATGCATATAAATAGGAGAAAGTGAGGACTGGAGATCTGAGCCAAAAGTGTGGTGCTGGAAAAGCACAGCTGGTTAGGCAGCATCCGAGGAGCAGGAGAATTGGTGTTTCAGGCATAAGCCCTTCATCAGGAATATAAATATTCAGCCACAGCTGATTCCTGGATCAGAGATCCACCTGAATGCTCCTAATTTTAACAATTTCCCTTTCTGCCAGATCAAACACATCTTGCAAGCACACAATCGTGGAGGAACCTATAAAACTGACTCTGCAACGTGATGTTCCAAAATATCCCAAGGTAACTGTTCAACTAAAGTAAATCTAGTCAGAGTTGTGGGATAAGAATTGAACTGAACTGAATTAAATCATTTATTGTCACGTATTCAATATAAAATACAGTAAAAAGTGTATACAGCTGCCATGCATAGGCACCATTCACACTAACTTAAAAATACAGAAAGGTATAACTTAGAGTCCTTCTGCTCTGGGATACACCAGCTCAACACCATCTCCCTGCCAGAACTCTGGAGAATGAACACAGTTAAAAATAATCAGCATTACTCATGACTGTAATTACTAGCCTTGGCTGGTTGGAAGCAGAAGAGAGTAATGGAGAATGTAGAAGAATATAGTCTTCTCTCATTTTGCATCTCAGGAGAGGAAAGGTTGAAGTCCAGGCAGGGAAACGGAGTTGAATTGTTTTCTGTGAATGTTAACAGAGTGCGCATGAATCTGTGTAGAGATGCAAAAGTTTTTTTTTTATATAACCTGCCTCATGCCTGACCTATATGAAACCCAACAGCAGGTTTAGGCTATTCAGAAATCCCAATATCTAAGAACAGTCTAACATTAGGTGAAGATTACATATTTGCCAATGCTGCTGGAGGTTAACCAGGCAAATTATATAAACAAGTTTTGGAGTAGCTATAAACATCCTTCAATCACTGAGGAATTGTCGTACACAATTACCTGGAGTTGAGTGGAAAGGCTTCCAAAGTACAGAGTTGTCTAGTGATCCTCTCTACTCAATGATCAGCATGGATTGAGGTAGACCTCCCCAGTGCAAGTATTGCATGGCCAAGTACACAACAACTGATGTGGTTAAATGGTTAGGTGGGCCACAGAAACCCAAACAATAAACCAAGACTTAACTAAGAACTCCTCTGTCCAAGATGCCTTTTTTAAAAACTGTTCGGAGGCTCCTGTGATATGGTTGCAGGAATAAGGAATTATACTGCATAGTTGAGGAAGCAGAGGCATGCCAAAAGCCAACATCTGTACTGTTGAGTTGACAGTGCAGTAACCTGTTATCATTGATCATTAAGGTGAGATAATGTTCCTAGCAGCAGTTTTATTAAGAGTGCTAATAAAAGATTGAGGGTGCAAACTCTCCACTGGTTGCAGTCATAGCTGGCCTATTGGATGATGGTTGTGGTTGTTGGATGTCAGTCATCTCCGCTCCAGGACATCTCTGCAGGAGTTCCTCAGGGTAGTGTCCTAGGCACAAACATCTGCTTCATCAGTCACCTCCCCTCCATCATAAGGTCTAAAATGGGAATGTTCACTGAGCATTACACAATGTTCAGCACATTCCAACTCTTCAGATACTGAAGTAGTCCATGTTCAAATACAGCAAGCCTTGGACAATATCCAGGCTTGGCGAAAGTGAGGATTGCAGATGCTGGAGATTAGAGTCCAGATTAGAGTGGTGCTGGAAAAGCACAGCAGGTCAAGCAGCATTCAAGGGGCACAAAATTGACGTTGCGGGAAAGTCTAAGGGCTCCTGTCTCAATATCCAGGCTTGGGCTGATACACAGTAAATAACATTGGCACCACACACAGAATGATAGGCAATGACCATCTCCAATAAGATACAATCTAACCTTCACCCCTTGACAGTCAGTGGTGTTATCATCACTGAATCCCTCAATATCAATATCCTGGGTGTTACCATTGACCAGAAACTCAACAACTCGTCACATATATACACTGGCTACAAGAGCAGGCCAGAGGCTGCAAAGCCTGCAGTGAGTAACTCCTCTTCTGACTCCCCAAAGCCGCTCCACCATCTACAAGGCACAAGTAGTGAGTTTGATGGAATACTTCCTGCCTGCCTGTCTGGATGGCAGAAGCTCCAACAACACTCGAGCAGCTTCACATTATCAAGGACAAAGCCTGCCTTATTGACACCATAAGCTCCACTCCCTCCACCACTAATGCTCAGTAGCAGCAGTGTGTACAAATCTACAAGATGCATTGCAGAAATTCACCAAAGATTCTTAGACAGCATCTTCCAAATCCATGACCATTTCCATCTAGAAGGACAAGGACAGTAGGTATATGGGAAAACCACCAGCTGCAAGTTCCCCTCCAAGCCACTTGCCATTCTGACTTGGAAACATATCGCCTTCCTTTCTGTGTCACTGGATCAAAAGCCTCAAACTCCCTCCCTAACAGCATTGTGGGTCAAGCTACAGCACATGGACTGGTTCAAGGAGGCATTCTGAAGGGCAATTAGGGATGGGTAATAAATGCTGGCCCAGCTAGTGTTGCCTCTGCCTTGAGTGAATTAAAGTAAAGTTAGGGCCTTTTTTTTTAAGAAAGAAAACACAAGCTACTGTGTAGCTCGTGACAAGTCTCTCGCTTCACTTGGTCAGCAGATTAACCAGGTTTACAGAGTTTACCTACATATCTTATTAACAGACACCGATCTGACATCAAATGTTAGCTCAAGCCTACAGACCAAGCATCTTGTGACATACTCTTTTGCAATTGCAATGATTGCATCAAACTCAGGTGTAAGCTATAGCTCAGTCAACTTTTCATTTGTTGAAACCAGAGGCCAATCCAATGAGTGGGACTCTGATAGTAGAATGCCCTCTGTAAATTTCCCATGAACATTGGCTGAAAGGGAGCAGGGCAAAAGTGAGGACTGCAGATGCTGGAAACCAGAGTTTAGATTAGAATGGTGCTGAAAAAGCACAGCAGGTCAGGCAGCATCCGAGGAGCAGGAAAATCGACATTTCGGCCAAAGGCCTTCATCAGGAAAGGGATCAGACAGCCCTTTGAGGCAGATAGTCATAAGAATTCTAAGAACAGATACAATGACTCACTGATTCCCAATGGGAAAGCATCAGGTCTGTGTTTACCATTGTCCTTGATAAGAAAGGTGAAAAAAGATGTTTGCTACGCCTGTAAGTGTACTATACTTGTCTTTGTGCTTTGCACAGCAATAATAATCGACACCTGGAGAATCCAGGCTGTGATTTCTTACACTCTACCACTTGTGCTCACCATGCAGTCGCTTTGAACCTGTTTCTGCCATTTATGTATTTATAACAACCTAGCATATAAAGGTCCTAGTGCATTCAAAAAACAACAGGTATATTGGTTACTTAATAGTAAGACTTGCATTTGTTTCATGCTTTTCACAACTTTTGAGCATCTCAAAGTGCTTTTATAGTCATTGAGGTAGTTTTTCAAGCGAGTCACTGCTGTAATGTAGGAAGCAAGGCAATTAACTTGTTCACAGTAATACCCCACAAAACAATTTGTAATAGGGACTACATAATCTGTTTATTGGAATGGTAATTAAGGATAAATATTGTCTGGGTCACTCGGGATATCAGTTTTGCTCCTTTACAAAATAATGTCATGGGATATTTTGCCTCTGTCTGAGAAGGCAGTTGGGAGTGGATCTTGGTTTAACTTCTCATCCAAAATCTGCTGAGCAACTACTGACAAAAAAAAAGTGTTAAATACAGGAGGCCCAGCCCGCAGAGAAAAACATATTGCAATTAACAAGTCGCAACCAGACAGGACCCATAAACTAAAATAACTCATCTACAACCTGTGACAAATCTAATGTGAATCTAATCTGATCCCTGTATATGGATTAAATAAAAACATAAGATGGGAGAAGGTGTAGGGATCCCTCGAACCTGCCCTGCTATTTAATAAGATTATGGATGATCTAATTGTGACCTTAACTCTAATTTCCTTTGATCCTCCTGACAATTTAAAGATCTGTCTAACTGAATCTTAATTATATTTGGTGACCCAGCCTCCACTCTTCACTGGAAAAGAGAATTGCAAACACCAATGCCCCCCTCAGGAGAAAAAAAAAACATTTTTCCTCATCTCCATTGAAAATGGGAGGCTCTCCTATTTTGGAACTGTCACCAGTGATAGACTCGTACATGACGGGCAACATCCTTTTAACTTTGTCAAGCCCTCATAGAATGTTTTAGTTTTCAGTAAAATCACTTTACCTTCCATACCTCTAATGAGGATAGGCCCAAACTGCTTACTTTTTCCTCCTAGGACAAAGAACTCACCCCATGACTAAGAAAGTGAACCTTCTCTGAACAGCTTTCAATGCAGGTATGCACCTCCCTAAGTATGATAACTTTACCAAAGGAGTGATCTTGCCAATGCCTTGTACAGTTGTAGCAAGACTTCTCCACACACCATCTGAACTCACTCGGAAGGAAAAACAAACATTCTATTGGTCTTCCTAATTACTTGGTGTGTCTGTATGCAGAATTTGAGTTTTGTGTACAATGACAACCATACCCTTCTGTTCTACCACATTCTGTACTTTCCATCCACTTAAGTAATTTTCTGCTTTTGTATTCTTCCTGTCAAAGTGGACAGTCTAACATTTTATTTGACATAATCTCAGTTTTCTCTTTACTCCACCTATCAATATTCTTTCTACCCTCTTTACGATTTCCTTTTCTAACTATCTTCACATCATTTGAAAAGTTTGGCTGCTATACAGTTTGTTCCTTCATCCAAGTTATGAATGTAGGTCATAAAGAGTTGAAGCCCCAGCATTGATTCCTGTGATACTCAGTTAGTTGCATTTCGCCATCAAGGAAATGACCCATTTATCGGTTTCCTGTTAGGTACACAGATCTCTATCCATGCCAATATATAACTTCCAACACCATAGGCTTTTAAGCTTAGTACTGTAACTTTTTAATGTGGCATCTTGTTGAATGTCTTTTGGAAATCCAAAAAACATGCATCTGTTGGTATCTCTTTATTTACCTTGCTTGTTTTCTTCAAAAAGGTCGATTAAATTGTTAAACTTAATTTGTCTTTTGCAAAACCGTGTGGATCTGCCTGCTTGTGTTATGATACTCCAAATATCCTAGTTAAGAACTTTAATACTGGATTCTAGCATTTCTCAATGGCAGACATTAGTCTAACTGGTGTATTGTTCTCTGGTTTCTGTCCCCCTCTTGAACAGAGGTGTTAAATTTGACTTTTTCCAATTTGCCGTAATCTAAATATTTTGGACTCTAGTGCAGACTATCATTTCCAGTGGACTCGTCAGTCTTAAGTCCCATTTTTTTTCATTTACTTTTTCTCTTGTGATTGTGATGGTTTATGTTCCTCCTTTCATAATCAGAGGGTCATTGAGTCAGACGGAAAGAAACAGACCCTTCGGTCCAACTTGTCCATGCCAACCATAATTCCAAACTAAACTAGTCCCAACTGCCTGCTCCTTGCTCCTATCCCTCCAAACATTTCTTATTCATGTACTTATTCAAATGTCTTTCAAATGTTATAGCTGTACCCTCGTCCACTATTTCCTCTGGATGTTCATTCCACACATGAACCACTCCCCTTGTAAAACAAAAATTGTCCCTTATGTCCTTTTAAAAACTTTCTCCTCTCAACTTAAAAACATGCCGCCTAGCCTTGAAATCTTCCACCCTGGGGAAAATACACCTGTCATTCACCTTCTCTACATGCCTCATGACCTTAAACCTCTATAAGGTCACCTCCCAACCTCCTACGCTCCAGTGACAAAAGTCCCAGCCTGTCCAGCCTTTCTTTATTTCTCAAATCCTCCATTCCCAGCAACATCCTGGTAAATCTTTTCTGCACCCTCTCAAGTTTACTAATATCCTTCCTATAACTTGGCAACCAGAATTGGATGCAGTACTCCAGAAGAGGCCTCACCAACATCCTGTACACCATCAACATGACATCAAATTCCTATATTCAAAGGACTGAGCAATGAAGGCAAGCATGTTAAATGCCTTTTAAACCACCCTTTCGCCATGTATGTAATTTTTAAAGTTTGCATCACCTGAACAGTCTGACGGGTCTGTTTCTGTGCTTGTATGACATTATGACTGTGACTATGGAAGGAGGAACATATTCCCTCATGATCACAAGAGAAAAAGTAATGGGACTTGAGGCTGATCAGTCCCTCTGTTCCACAAGACTACAACACTTCGCTTTTGGTTTTGTGTTCACTGCTGTGAAGGCGGAAAATATTTGCTCAAAGAATCTGCCATTTCCTCATTTCCCATGAGTAAGTTCCCAGTCTCAACTTTAACAAAAATGTTCACTTTAGCTACTCTCTTCCTTTCTATATAGTGTTTTTGTTTATTGTTAGGTTTAACTCACTTGGCCCCCTTCATTATTGTTGTTTTTGTTGTGTTTTGCTGGTTTCCAAAACTTTTTTCCATCTTTTAACCTTTCACTAATTTTAGTATTGTATACATTTTCTTTCAATTTAGTATCATCCAATCCTTGCTTATTTAGAAACAGTGCATTCTTCTGGCATAGTCTTTATTCCTCAATAGAATAGTGGCTGAGGCTGAGGGGTGACCCCTTATAGAGGTTTATAAAATTGTGAGGGGCATAGAGAGGGTAAATAGCAAAGGTCTTTTCCCTGGGGTGGGGTAGTCCAGAACTGGAGAGCATAGGTTTAAGGTGAGAGGGGAAAAATTTAAAAAGGACCGAAGGAGCAACTTTTTCATGTAGAGGGTGGAATGAGCTGCCAGAGGAAGTGGTGGAGATTGGTACATTTTAAACAGCGTCTGGATGGGTACATGAATATGAGGGTTTAAAGGGATATGGTCAAATGCTGACAAATGGGACTAGGTTAGTTTAGAATTTTTGGTCAGCATGGACAAGTTGGACCAAAGGGTCTGTTTCCATGTTGTACAATTCTATGACTCTAACTTATGAATTATCTCCTTTTAAAATGCCATTGCTCCTCTACCATTTTACCTTGCTCCTCATCATTAGTCTAATTTTAAACACCTGTTAAAATGATCTACTGAGCAAAATAAATTATGTTTGATGTACACATGGTGCAACGAGCTCAGTTTAAAAAGTGAGAGCTGCTGCAGTGCTGATTTTGTGGTTTGTGCTGACTGGGTGTTTGTTTACTTCTCTGAAGAATCCTCACTGAGATACTTATGTTAGAGCCATACTGAACATCAAACGCGGTGATAGCACCCTTTTGAATATTAAAAAAACAAGTTTTTGATTAAAATGTGCATCTGTGTTCACTGTATTGTCCTGTCTGACTGATGTGTTTGCCAGTTCCAGGAATACATATTAGAGGTTAATGCTTCCTCCCACCTACTAGTCTGTGTTAGCTCGGTTTTGAAACCAAGAAAGGTCTGTTGAAAATAGTCCTATTTCGATAGATCTCCGACCCACCCACAAACCTTCCCACCAAATGTTTATACTTTTCTCCAGAAGTTCTTTTCTTTCTCTCAAACCTGTTAACGTTATCTTTGTCCCCTTTAATGAACTATTGCACGTCTGTGGCTGTTTCTTTGTGTGAAATGCTATCTATTTTTCATCTATCTCTCCAGATCAGTGTTCCCAAATGTTTTCCCACTGTGTGACCCCAGTTTGATGTTTGAATCTTGTCACAAGCCTTGATGAGAGTTGAGAATGGCTCTTGCTCTCTCCATCCCAATCTGCTAATCTTTTCTGATTGGTCAATCTTCATACTGTAAAACTCATTGGGTCAAACCAGTCCATGGAGAAAGTGAGGTCTGCAGATGCTGGAGATCAAAGTTGAAACTTTATTGCTGGAACAGCACAGCAGGTCAGGCAGCATCCAGGGAACAGGAGATTCGACGTTTCGGGCACAGGCCCTTCTTTTCCTGAAGAAGGGCCTGTGCCCGAAACGTCGAATCTCCTGTTCCCTGGATGCTGCCTGACCTGCTGTGCTGTTCCAGCAATAAAGTTTCAACTCAAACCAGTCCATGCCGAATATAACCTGCCCACCTGCCTGCTCCTGGCCCATATCCCACCAAACCTTTGATTCATGTACCTAGCCAAATGACCTTTTTTTTATAAATATATTTATTAGCAAAAAAGACTTTTTTGTTTTTCAAAAATATGAAGCTATTGAAAATAACATACCAGTAAAATAAAAAAAATGCAAATTACAATACTACTACTGTCTACTACTAACTACTAACCTACCCTTTCATACACAACAAAACCAAATACTGTGCAAACTAGCACCAATAAAGAAGTGACTAATAAAGCAACAAAAAACACACGCAAAGTTTCCAAACAAAAAATGGGAGCATTGTGTGTATATGTGTCTATATACACCTGTATTAACTCAGGAGACCTTTCCCAGGGTTCAGCAAACCTAACCATCTTGGTTAAACAAATGCCCTAGTTAAGATAGCAGACAGATCTAAGTCCAAATAACTCAAAGGCTGCCGTGCCCTTTTTTAAAAAAAAAAGGTCTGTTGTGTGGTGCACCATATATGTGAGAAAACACAAGGGAATGTGCTCCATAACTAATTCCTGCCATCCCCGTAAGCTGGTGCATTCTCAGATACCCAATTGATCGGAATATTCTTCCATGCACAGTAACAATACTAAATAGTTTCTTTCTACGCCCGTCTAAAGAAGATAAATTTGGTAGACCTAGGAGGAGAGATGTCGGGTCTACTTTAACTTTGGTCCTCAATACCTTCCCTATTTCTCCTGCCACAGCGCTCCAATAAACACTGAGCTTGTGGTATTTCCAGGGTAAGAGTCCCTACACTTATAATACATTCAGGTCACATTGGAGATGCCCCTTTTTTAAACTTTGCCAGACGGTCCAGTGTCAGATGAACCCTGTGCAGAACTTTTGACTGCATAGCGCATGTCCTATTACAAACTGAGATCTTTCACACATTTCTCTCAAATGTCCTCCCACGTATCAGAAGAGATCTCCACTCCTAGCTCATACTCCCAGACTTCTTATAACTGGTTAATATCCTGCCAGGCCCTGCCAGCCAGCAGGCAATAGAGGGCACTAACCGAGAGGGTGCTTGTGGCATGTAGCAACAACCTCTCTGTAACGGGCCCTTGGGCTTAGTGAGAAATGTAGTCTTCTTCTGGATGAAATCCCTAACCTGAAAAGATCTCTGCTGGGCAGCCTGTGTTTACGGCTCAGTTGCTCAAAAAACATCATAACCTCCCACTCAAACAAGTCTCCCAAACTGGAAACTTCACTCACTGCCCAAAGTTTGAACCCTGGTTCAAACCCATCATCCCTGGTCAGAACCCCAGAATAAACTGTGGGAGTGAGTGGCGAAGTCTTTGATAAGCAACCCTCACTTTGACGCATCGCCCTCCATGCCTTGACTGTACTAATAACAATGGGGTTCCGGCAGTGGTCCAGAACTGTCCTTATCTTATCCATGAACAGGTTAATAAGAAGGCACCTTGCCTGGGAGGTCTCGATATCCAGCCGTATTGAGCCTGGTTGTTACCTGCCCAGTTGTGCGCACAGGACAGCAGGGAACTCTATTGATACCTCCTGATGTCTGGGAAATCAACTCCTCCCTATCCTTGAGGCAACTGCAATTTAGTAAGTTTGATGAGGGGCCGCCCACGATGCCAGACGAAGGGATTAAACCAATCCATAAGTTTTCGTAACTTTGACCTGGGAAACATTATAGGTGCATATGCATGGGATAAAGCAAACCAGGAAGGACCTTCATCTTTATAAGGGCTAATTGGCCCAAGCACAGAATTGGAAGAGCCTCCCATCTCTGGAGATCCCACCTAATATTGTCAAGCAGGTGAGCAAAATGAGTCCAAAATAACTCCTCAAACATGGGGGTATTAAAGATACTTTGCTATCAGTAATCCGTCTGTGGCCACTTAAAGGGGAACCTAGGGCCACCTTCAACCTCTGGCACTTCATTGAGGTCTCCCAAAGACATAGCCTCCGACTTTGCAAAGTTGGCCTTATATCCTGAAAAAGCCCCAAATGAATTAATATTTCGTATCAGATGGGGTACGGAGGTCATCAGGTCTGAGAAAAACAGAAGGACAAATTGCCCATAGTGTTAGGTGCATTAGTCAGAGGGAAATGGGTCTGGGTGGGTTACTGTTCAGAGGGTCGGTGTGGACTGGTTGGGTCGAAGGGCCTGTTTCCACACTGTGGGGAATCTAATCTTAAAAAAACATTATCCACATACAGTGTAATCTTGTGTACCCCCGATCCCACTTCTGGAGCGGTTATGTGAACATTATGATGAATGGCCTCAGCCAGTGGCTCTATCACCAACGTAGACGACAATGGTGAGAGGGGGCAGCCTTGTCGACAACCCCGACCAATCGTAAAATTCTCAGACTTCACCCCGTTGGTGATGACTGCAGCCAGAGGGTGGCGATATAAAACCTCCACCCACTTAACAAAGACTCCACCCAGCCCAAACTGCTCTAAGACATAAGAGATATGGCCATTCCACCCAGTCAAATGCTTTCTCTGCATCGAAGGAAATTACCAAACTCTGGATCAATTGTTGCTGATAAGCTTGGACCATATTCAGCAACCTTCTAATATTATTAGAGGACCTACGGCCCCTTATAAAACCGGTCTGGTCCTCTTTGACAATATAGGGCAACACCTTCTTCAATCTCATCGTCAATATCTTAGACAGAGTCTTAAAATCTGAATTTAATAGAGAGATGGGCCTGTATGAGGCATAATCCTCAGGAACCTTCCCCTAAAAATTAGGGAAATATTAGCTTCTCTCAAAGATGGTGGTAGGCATTCATGCATATAGGAGTGATTGTACATCTCCAACATCAGCCCTGACAGAATCCCGATAAACTCCTTTTAAAACTCACCCAGGAGATCATCAAGGCCAGGCGCATTTCCACTCTGAAGTTGCGTAGCAGCCTCCTGTATTTCCTGAACCGTCAAGAGGGCATTAAAGAGAGAGCGTTGCCCCCGGAAGGTCCAGGCTCTTAAAAAAGGCTTCCATTTTGGCCGTCCTATCCTCGCAACCTTCAGACCGATACAATTCAGAGTAAAAACTCTGAAAAGCCTCATTAATCCTTTTGGCATTGTATGTAAAGACCCCGGTGCTGTCGCTGATTGCAATAATGGATTGGGGAGCACGCTTTTTCCTAGTCAGGTATGCTAAATACTTCCCTGACCCATTCTCGAAACACCTTTGTCTAGCAAAAACAAATTCTTTCTTTGCAATTTGTGTAAATATTGAATTCAGGGCAGCGTGAAGGGCAACGATCCACTGTAGGTTGGTCACCAAAGGCCTCGCAAAATGTGCCACCTTAGTGGCTTTCAACTGCGTTTCAAGTAGATGCTATTGTTCTCTCTTCTGTTGTTTCTGGCTAGCCGGATAAGAAATAGCTAATCCCTAGCAAAGACCTTAGCGGTATCCCATAGCATAGACTGACTACTAGCTGTGCCTGAACTGATAGTCAAAAACACCTGAAACTCCCTCAAAAAGTATTACACAAATTTGGAATCCTTAAGGAGAAAAGGATCCAGACGCCAGTTCCGCAAACCTAGCCCCTCACTCTTGGCCTTAACCTCCAAATATAGTCGCAGAATTGTGTATACAAAAACGACTCTATCATAACTACAAACAACTATTGCTACCAAAATGCTACAAAGAAAGCAACAATAAAACTTTGAACGCAAGACTCTTCCCTGCTGTCCAGAGGGGGCACTCACTCTACCCATCCCCTCTTGCACAGCTCGTTCAGGCCCAGACTGTGCCTCAGCCTTAGGCAAAAAAAGTGTAAATAAACAGGAAAATGATCCTTAAGGCTACAAAAGAAGACAAAGTCAGGATAAGCCCTCTGCCTACCCCTGGCTCCATGTCACCCCGATTTGCGACTAAAAGGGAAATAGAACAAAAAAAAGGAAAGCAACAAAGGGCACCCACAAAATTGCCCATGATAAAATCCAGTTATAAAAGTATAATACGAACAACATCTTCCAAGATTTTTGTTTTTTTTTAAATTATTAGGGAAATAGAAAGGAAAAGGGAAGAAGGGAAAACACAGGGAAAGAAAGAAGAGAGAACGAATATTAACCGTATTCTTCAGACCAATCAGTCTGTTTAAAGTGTCTACAAAGTTCTTGGTTTTATCCACCAAGTCAAATGTATAAACAGGATCCTCGTGGCTGAAACGGAGCACTGCGGGGTACCTCATGGGGTACTGGATGCCCAGGTTCCTCAGCCTCTTTTTCACTTCATCGAAGGACTTCCTCTTTCGAATTACAGCAGCCAAGAAATTCTAGAAAAACATGATTTTTGACCCCTTGTGCAGCAGTGCCTGTGAAACTTTCCCCAGTAATCTGGAGGCTTCTATCACCTTTTACTTGTCCCTGTATGTGAGGAAGTGCACTAGGACTGGGCGGGGGCACTGTACCGGCCCAGACCTGTGCAGTGCGATCCGATAGGCCCTTTCAATCTGTAGCTGGCCATATTTGAAGGCCGAGGAACTGCGGCAAGCAGTTTTTAAAGAAGCTGACTGGCTGTCCATCTTCTTTACCCTCCGGGAGCCCGACAATCTGCAGATTCATTCTCCGAGTTTGATTTTCGAGGGCATCGATCTGATCTCGCAAGGCCCGTACCTCCCGCTCCAGCACCTGACTCCGTCCGAATGAAGACTTGATTGTCCTCTCCGAGGCCTTGGTTCAACCCGCTGCTCCCTGAGGCCCCGTTCTTGCTTCTGCAGCTTGGATGCAATGGGTTGGACCTGGGCACAGACCTCCTCCATCGCAGCCTTGACCTTCTGGGTGAGTCTCTCCATCGCCGTCGCCAGTTCCTGAGAGTCTGTCAGGTTCCCCGGAGGTTCAGGAGAGACTGCTGCTGGTGTGCCCAGTGCTGCAGGGAGTGTCCTCCCTGCTGCTGTTTGCTCGTTCCTTTTCCTTTTGGCATCCTTCCCACTCCAAATTGTCAACGAATATGTGTTTTTCAAGTTTTTAAATTAACAATTCCTCCATGTAAGTTGGCCAGGTATGGTAAAAAAAAACACCAATGTGTCTTGGCTATTGGGCAGAGCTGTCCACGGCAGTTCGACTGAATCGTCACCATCTTGCCAAGTCACTGTCAAATGTCTTTCAAACATTGTAATTGTGCCCATGTCCACCACTTCCTCAGGAAGTTTATTCCACACTCAAACCACCCTCTGCTTTAAAAAGGTTGCCCTCGTGTCCTGTTTAAATCTCTCTCCTCTCACCTTAAAAATGTGTTCCCTTGTCTTGAAATCCCTCATACTAGAGAAAAGACTCCTACCTTAACTCTGTCTATACTCCTCATGCTGATAAACTTCTGTAAGGTCATCTCTCAACCTCCCATGATTCAGTCAAAAAGGTAGACAAGCAGGAAGCTGGAGGAACACAGCAAGCCAGGCAGCATCAGGAGGTGGAGAAGCTGATGCTCCATGTGTGACCCTTCAGGACTGGGGATGGGTGTGGGGGGAGCTGCACAAAAAGAGTAGGGTTGGTGGAGGATTTTGGGTGGGGAGAGCGGAAGGTGGGTGAGGTAGTGATTGGTGAAGACAAGTAGAGGGTACAACCTGGGTGGTCAATGGGAGGAATGAGTCTAGTTGGTGGCAAGGAGGAGTGGAAGTGAGGGGGAGAGGCTGGGAAGGGAGTCAGGGAATGGGGAGGAAGATTATTTGAAATTGGAGAACTCAATGTTGAGTCCTCCGGGCTGTAGGCTGCCCAGGCGGAAGATGAGATGTTGTTCCTCCAATTTGCGGTTTGGTCCATTGTGACAATGGAGGCGGCCAAGGATGGTCATGTTGGAAAGGAGTGGTTGGGGGAATTGAAATGGACGGCGACTGGGAGGTCTGTTCGGCCCCAGAGGACCCGGCTGAGATACTCTGAACCGTTCCCTAAATGTACGTTCAGTTTCCCTGATGTAGAGAAGACCACATTGGGAGCACCTGATGCAGTAAACCAGGTTGGAAGAGATGCAGGTGAACCTCTGTCTCACCTGGAAGGGCTGTTTGGGGCCCTGGATGGAGTTGAGGGGTGTGGTCTGCTGGCAGGTTTTGCATCTTTTCTGGTTGCAGGGGAAGTTACCGGGGAGGGGGGGGGGGTGTGGTGGGGAGAGTGGCACAAATCAAGGGCAGTTAGAGGAATGGTCCTTGCAAAAGGCAGAGAGGGGTGGGGAGGAGATAATGTTCTTGGTAGTGGGGTCTATTTGGAGTTGGCAGGCATGTTTAATGCAGAGACTAGTGGGGTAGTAGGTGAAGACAAGGGGGAGTCTGGCTTTATTGCTTTTGGGGGAGTGGGTTTAGAGAAGTGGAATGGGGACTGGAGGTGCTGTGGTGGAGGGCTGTCTGATGCAGAGGGAGGAGAAGCACGTTGGTCAAAATAGGTGAACATCTTGGGAGTGGAATGTCTTCTCGTTCGAGCAGATGTGGCAGAGGCGAAGGAATTTGGAGAATGGGATGGGGTTATTGCAGGATACTGGGTGGGAGGAGATGCAGTCTAGGTCATTGTTGGGAGTCTGTCCATCTGGAGATGGAAATGGAGAGGTCAAGAAAGGGGAGGGAGGTGTCTGAGATGGACGAAGAGAATTTGAAGGCAGGATAGAAGTTGTGGGCAAAGTTGATGAACTGCTCCAGTTCAGCCTGGGTGCAGGACGCTGCGCTGATGCTGTCATCGATGTAACGGCAGAAGAGTTGGGGCACATTGCCTGTGTAAGTACTGAAGAGGGACTGTTCGACATAGCCGACAAAGAGGCAGGTGTTTCTGGGGCTCATCTGGATGCCCATGGCTACCCCCTGGATTTGGAAGAAATGGGAGGAGTTAAAGGACAAGTTATTAAGGGTAAGTACCAGTTCGGTGAGGTGGAGGAGGGTATTGGTGGGGGGGACTGAATGGGTCTGTTGGAAAGGAAGAAGCAGAGGGCCTGGAGGCCATCCTTGTGGGGTATGGACGTGTATAAGGACTGCACATCCAGAGTGAATATAAAGTGCTGGGGGCTAGGGAATTGGAAGCTATGGAAGAGATGGAGAGTGGGGTTGGTGTTGCGGATGTAAGTAGGAAGTGCCTGAACTAAGGGGGAGAAGATGGAGTCGAGGTAAGATGAGATGAGTTCAGTGGGGCAGGAGCATGCCAAGATGTTGGGTCGGCTGGGTTGATTGGGCTTGTGAATCTTGGAGAGCAGATAGAACTGGGCAGTGTGGGGCTGGGGGACTATGAGTTTGGAGGCTGTGGAGGGGAGATCACCAGAAGTAATGAGGGCATGAACAGTGCGAGTGATTTGGGCCTGATGGGTCACAGTGAGGTTGTGGGCAAGGGGGAGGTAGGACATGGTGTTGGAGAGTTGGTGTTTGGCCTCTGTGACATAGAGGTCCGTTCTCCAGCCTACCACTGCCCTGCCTTTGTCAGTGGGTTTGATGGTGAACCAGGGGTTGCTGCGGAGAGGGTGGAGTGCTGCACATTCGGAGGGGGAGAGGTTGTAGTGGGTGAGGGTAGTGGAGAAATTGAGATGGCCGATGTCATATTGGCAGTCTGCAATGAAGAGGTCTAGGGCGGGTATGATGCCGGTGGGGTGTGACCAAGTGGAGGAGGAAGGTTGGAGGTGGGAGAAGATGTCCTCAGGGCGGTTGAGAGTTTTGTCAAAGAAGGTGACACGGAGTTGAAGGCGGTGGAAGAAAAGCTCCATGTCGTGGCAGGTGTGGAATTCATTGAGGTGGGGTTGGAGGGACACGAAAATGAGCCCTTTCCTGAGGACAGGTTCCAACCTATCGCCTCTCCTTATGCCTCAAACCTTCCATACCTGGCAACATCCTGGTAAATCTCTTCCGAACTTTCTCCAGCTTGATTATATCCTTCCTATAACTGGGCAACCAGAACAGGCCTCACCGTTCCAGAACAGGCCTCACCAATGTCCTGTACAACCTCAACATGACTTCCTAACTCCTGTACTCAAGGACTGAGTAATGAAGGGAAGTGTGCCAAACGCCTTTTTAACCACCCTGTCTATATGTGACGCAACCTTCAAAGAATTATGTACCTGATCCCCAGGTCACTCTGCTCTATGACACTGCCCAAGACTCTACCATTAATTGTATAAGGCCTACCCTTGATTGTTGTACCAAATTGCAATACCTCATATTTATCACAATTGAACTCCATTTGCCATTTTTCAGCCCATTGACCCATTTGCTCAAGGTCCCTTTGCAATCTTACAAAACCTCCTTCACTGTCTACTATGTCACCAATTTTGGTGTCATCCGTAAGATTACTAACCATGCCTTCTATATTCTCACCCAAATCATTAATATGAACGATAGACAAAAGAGGACCTGGAACCAAATCCTGTGGAACACCGCTGGTCACAGGCCTCCAGTCTGAAAAGCAACCCTCCACCACACTGCCTTCTGCTGTTAAGCCAACCATTATCCAATTGATAGGTTTACCCTGATTCCTGTGTGACCTAACTTTACTTAATTAGTCTACCATGTGGAACCTTGTCAAAGGCTTTACTCAAATCCAAGTAAACAATGTCTATTGCTCAGCCCTCATCAATCTTTTTGGTAACGTCTTCAAAATAAAAAGCCAATCAAGTTTGTAAGACATGATTTTCCTCACAAAGCCATGCTGACTATCTCTAATCAATTTTTGCCTCTCTAAATGTCCATAAATCCTATCTTTGTTAATCACCTCCAACAAGCTGCCCACAAACAAAGTCAGACTCACAGGTCTGTATTTCTCTGGTTTCTCCTGACAACCTTTCTTAAGCAAAGGTACAACATTAACCACCCTCCAGTCATCAGGCACCTCACTTGGACATTAATGACTGAGGTTACAAAGAATTTCAATGAAGTTGCATCAGTAACAAACTGCACACTCGAGAATTCTAGGCGAGAGCTTCTTTCCTACCTTTACTTTGGGTGTAACAGAAACATGGGAGCAGAGGCCATTCAGCCCCTCCAGGCTGCTCCAGGATTTAATAAGTTTATGTTTGATCTGGTTTTGGGCTCAAATTCACACTTCCACCTACCTTCAGTGACCTGGGACCTTGGTTAACATGGGAGTGAATCTTTTAGCTGCTATTGGAAGCATGGTGAGTTAGCCAGGATGGAGATCGGTGCAGGAGAGATTCTGATTCTTGACCATGGACAGGCAGGGCATCTAACTCCCACCTTGAGGAGGACTATTGGTGTGGGTGGGTGGGGGGGGGTGTTGGCTGGAGGAGGATGATGCTGGATTGGGAGGGGAGAGGGAATTAAGGGTCCAGTCCTGGGGATTGGATTAGGGGTTGATAAAGCAATTTTCTCTTCCTGGTCCCTGAGCGGTGCGAGAATGGTGCTTATTCTAACGCAACAAAAATATTGGTGAGAAATAAGCACAAGGGAGGGATTGATCTTGGTGAAATATTGGCGATAGCGGTGTGATCCTTTGTTTTCTAAACCTTGCAAGTCTCTCAACTCTTTAAAAGTATATAACTGCTTATCCCCGTTCGACATCTGAACTTGACAGCAAACACTCAATGACTTGCACAATGGCGTTGCCTTTTGAGTTCATTTGAATTAACCCTTTTGTGCTGATCTATTGGAGAATAGTCAGTATCAACTGGTAGAATGCTCCACAATAGATGAACACTGGGACATTCAGCGGAATTAAACCAGGAATTCCCGCATTTCCCTCCCTTTAATAATAAAACTTTACAAGCCTCTTACATGAAGATCTCTCCCTCCTTTGTGTTTGAGTCTGCTTTATTTCACATTTCTAACGATCATAAAGAGATGACCACTTTTCTACATAAGCCTGAACATTGATTTTCAGCAAGCTATTTGACTATGGAGGGCGTCATAATTCAGTCCACATACATCCAGCAGAGATTTCTTGTTTCATTTTTTTTCCATGAGGTGAGGACTTTTCTTAAGGATATAAGGAGAAGCCGCCTCCTCATCTCAGTCTTAATTGAATTGAATTTATTGTCATGTGTACCGAGTCACAGTGAAAAGCTTTGTCTTGCGAGCATTAAAGGCAGATCACAGAGTTAAATAGCGTAGATAAGTAAATAATAGGTAAACAGCGGCAAAAACCAAAACACAGGTACAGGCAAATGCTCAGAGTTTGAGAGTCCATTCAGTATTCTAACAACAGTAGGGTATAAACTGTTTTGAAACCAACTGGTGCGTGTGTTCAGACTTTTGTACGTTCTCCCTGATGGTAGAGGTTGTAGAAAAAACATTGCCAGGGTGGGATGGATCTTTGAGAATGCTGGTGGCCTTTCCTTGACAGTGGGCCTGGTAGAAGGATTCTATAGATGGGAGGTTGGCCTTTGTGATTGTCTGGGCTGATTTCACCACTGTCTGTAACCATCTCTGATCTCGAATGGTACAGTTGCCATGACAGGTAGTGATACATCCAGACAGAATGCTCTTGATAGCGCACCTATAAAAGTTGGTAAGGGTACTCACTGTCATTCCAAATTTCCTCAGCTGCCTGAGGAAGAAGAGACATTGTTGGGCCTTTGTAACCAGTGAATCCACATGAAGAGTCCAAGAAAGCTTGTTGTGGATGACCACTCCCAGGAGCTTGACACTCTCCACTCGTTCCACCTCTGTGCTGTTAATGTGTAGGGGGACATGAGTAATATCCTGCCGAAAGTCAATAATGAGTTCCTTGGTTTTGCCGGCATTGAGAGCTAGGTTGTTCTCAGTGCACCATTTTCCCAGGTCTTCCACCTCCCGTCTGTATTCTGTTTTGTCGCCATCTGAGATTCGACCGACTATGGTGGTGTCATCAGCGAACTTATAAATGGCATTAGTCTGGTATTTGGTGACACAGTCATGGGTATACAGTGAGTAGAGTAGGGGGCTAAGTATGCACCCTTGGGGTCCCCAGTGTTGAGTGTTCGTGAGATGAAATATTGTCCCCAATCTTCACTGATTGTGGCCTATGGGTCAGGAAACTGAGGATCCAGTTGCAGAGAGTGGGGCTTAGTCTGAGATCACTGAGTTTAGTAATAGGAGACGTTGATTTTAAATAACAATTTGTAATGACAGTGTGAGTCAGGAATTAAACACAAGTTTTCCCTGATCTGTATGGTTCTGCGCCACAATAGGAAGTAGACCTACCACTAAATTATTGGGAAGCCTTCGTATCTACTTTTCAACCTTTCTAATTATAGGACATTGCTATACTGCATCACAGAATTACAATCTCAAAATTGTTCCCAATCCACATCTGTAGGTGTTACTTCTAATGAGCAGGACCACAAATGATAGGAGTCTTGTATCTTCCAACCAAAGTGAAGTCTTAAATCAATGATCCATATCAAGCAATTTTCTTGAGTGTTTAATCATCCGTGGGTCACACCATCACCCCGTCCAAGCATTCATGTGCACTCCTTCAACAGGCACCATATCATCAAAACATACAATGCATTAAGTTAATTCAAAGAAATAAATAAAGGACTCCATTTATATAGTAACTTTTGTAGAATGATACAGTGCAGAGGAGAAGGTCATTGAGCCCATCATGTCTCCAGGAGAATCCAATGACTCCCACTTCACTAGTATTTCTCCATGACCCTATATTTCCTTGTCCTCCGTATCCTTATATAATTCCCTTTTGAGAGTAAATATTGAGTTTGTTTCCACTTCAGTTCCAGGTTTTGCATTCCAGATCACAATAAATTGGATAAAGGGAAAGGTAAAAATTGTCAGCCATGCCAGCAGCCCCCAAACTTCTAAACAAATTTAGAGAATATCATATCACCTTTTTTTTTAATTTTGCCAATTACCTTAAAAATCTGTCTGCTGGTTCCCAGCCATTCTATTAATGGAAGTAGTTTCCCTCCATCTGCCCAATCAGAACCTCCCATTAAACATATTTTCACCAAATCTCCCCTTAACTTGCCAGAGAACAGCCTTGGAATTTCTAGAATTGCCACACTTTCTGAACTCCTCATCCCTGGTAAAACTCGTCCAGACTCTCTGTCCAGGGATTTGACGTATTTTCTAATACATCAAATACATGGGTGGCATGATAGCTCAGTGGTTGGCACTGCTGTCTCACAACGCCAGGGACCTGGGTTGGATTCCAGCCTCAGGCAACTATCTCTGTGGAGTTTGTACCTTCTCCCTGTGTCTGCGTGGGTTTCCTCCAGGTGATCCAGTATCCTCCCACAGTCTAAAAAATGTGCAGGTTAAGTGAATTGGCCATGCTAAATTGCCCATAGTGTTAGGTGTATTAGTCAGCGGTAAATGTAGGGAAATGAGTCTGGTGGGTTACTCTTCGGAGGGTCGGTGTGGAATTGTTGGGCTGAAGGGCCTGTTTCCACAGTGTAGGGAACCTAATCCAATCTAAAGTGAGGCCTAAGGTTGATTAGAAATTACTGAAAGCACAGTTAACATTTCAATTCTAATGAAGAACTCTGAAGAGGAGGCCCAGGACCTGAAACATTATCGCTGCCAGATGTTTTGAGCTTTTCCAGCAATTTCATAGATGGATAGAACCCCTTCATAGAATCCCTCCTGTGTGGGAAAAGGCCAATCTGTCCATTAAGTTCACAGTGACCCACTGAAGTGCATCCCACCCACACCCACACCCCCAGTTCCTATAACCTTGCATTTCCCATGGTTAACCCACCCACTTCCACATCCCTGGACATCATGGGGAATTTTCCATGGCCAATCCACCACCTTTGGACTCTGACAGGAAACTGGGACAGCCGGAGGAAACTTGTGTAGACCTGGGGAGAATGTGCAAACTCCACACGGCAATCGCTTGAGGCTGGATTCAAACCTGGAGCTGTGAGGCAGCAGTGCTAACCATCATTTTTGATTTTGTTTCTGATTTTCCAGCAAGGCAATTCTTTGTTTTTTTTTGCCATGTTACTCCAGCTGAGGCCTAATCTAATTTAGAAAGGTTTCATGTAATCTCCTTGCTTTTAGACACCATTCCTTTATTAATGAAGCCATGATGAATCTGACATGTGTCTTTAGCAGCTTTTCAGATTGACCTGCTACTACCTTTGAAGATTTGTGTGCCCATCCCCTTGGGTTTCTTAGTTCCTCTGAGCCTTTTAAAACTATAGCTATTTTTAATCAACCTGTAAAGACATGTCTGACATACCTCTCGAGCAAGTGGGATTTGAACCCAAGACATTACCAGTGCATCACAAGAAACCTCCACACAACCGCCCCCCCCGACCCGTGCTTAAAATGTACAACTTTTTCGATATTGCCCTTTGGTCAGACTTCCAATAAAAACCCCTCCTGGCTCTGCACTAAATCAGGTGTTAGTTGTGGTTCAGTTCGACACACCCTGGCTCTGAACTACAAGCAGTTGGGTTCAAGACCCACTCTCGAATCTGAATGCGGGGCTGATATTTCAGGGCAATATTGAGGAACCACTGCCGTTTTGCTGATTCTGTCATTCACATGGAGACCGTTAAACTTTTAAATTTACCCCTTCATTTTTCTAGTTTATATTAAGAAGGACTTTAATTATTACCTTTATTTCTTTATTTTCTCCTTATTCTATGAAGGTTTGTAATGCTTACCTTTTTAACTTTGTTCCTTTCAATACTCTGTACCTGAGTTTTTAGTATCTGGGTACCTTTTGACTTAGGATGGCACCCTGTGCGGTGACATTAGATACTTTTCACTCTAATTTAGTGCATGTGACAGTAAAATCTAAAAGTTCTAAAACTGAAGGACCCCTCCCCCACCTATTCAGGTGGATGTAAGGAACAGCAGAGGAGTTATTGCTGGTGTCCTGACCAAGGTTTATCCCTCAATCAATATTACAAAAAAAAAAGCTTGTGTCATTATCATATTGTTAACAACAAAAAAGTGCTGGTGGAATACAGATATTAGTCCAATGCAGGAGTTAATCTGCCATGCATCTGCTCATTTTACCAGTACATCAGTGTTTTCCTAAAGTCACTGATAATCCCTTCCATTGTTTACTCATTTCCAAATTTTGTTACATTTGTAAGCTTTGAAATGGCACCTGTTCGATACGTAAGGAGCCAAAAGAGCAGGGTCTCAACTTTGACCCCTGGGAAACACCACAGTACATGTTGCCTTCTAGGAGAAAGTGAGGACTGCAGATGCTGGAGATCAGAGTCGAGAGTGTGTTGCTGGAAAAGCACAGCAGGTCAGGCAGCAGCCGAGGAGCAGGAGAATCGATGTTTCGGGCCGGAGCCCTTCATCAGGAATTTTGCCTTCTATCTCTTAGCCAAGTGCTGGAAAATGGGACTGGAATGGATGGATGTTTGATGATGGATGCAGATATGATAGGTCGAGGAACTGCATTCCTTGCTGTTAAAAATTCAAGGACTTTAAATTTTGCTACAAATATACCAAGTGGTATCTTGTGAAACATCACAACAGTGTCCATGTGTGCAGCAACAACTGCTGTATCCTTACCAAACCTCTCGGGTACTTACTTTGTTGTTATGGCTTTGGCATAGTTTAATGGAAATAAAGTTTCAAAATGTAGTCACTGCTACTAGGTAATAACAACAGTGTGTGTAGAGAGTGTGGTGCAGGACAGGCAGCATCTGAGGAACAGGAGAATCGATGTTTCAGGCATAAGCCCTTCATCAGGAACAGTGTGTGCACAAACAGCAATGCAATTAATCACCAGACAATTAGTTTTCGGTAGTGGCTGAGGAATAAATGTTGGCCAGGACACTAAAATAATTTCCCTACTGTTCATCTTAAAAAAAAAACTTAGGGTCTTGTGCACCATCAGACAGAGCTTTATTTTATCTAATTAGGAAAAGAGTGTCCAACACTGTTGACCCTCAAGACTATTGCACTGAAACGTCAGCCTACATTATGGGCTCTAGTCTGTGGGATTTGTGAATAAAAGCTATCATGTTATATCATTTGTAAGCTGCCTTTATGTCAATGTTGGGGAATTGGCTTACATAACCTGGATTTCCAGTCAGATTAATGTAAATCTCTTGGATTTTATTAGTCAGTCCCTTTCTCACTGGGACTCAGAGCCTCTCGCCAGTTCAAATCTGGCCACTGTCAGTTTTGTAAATCTTTACAAATGTGTTGACGTATTAGGCTGGAAGAAACCTGGGTCAACTTAGAATTTACTGGCATCATCCATTGATGACATGGACGTTTTCTAACCAACCTGTTCAGGAACTTCAGGAGCAGGTGGGACTCAAATCCTGGCACAGGGGGAGGGATACGACTGCTGCACCACAGGAGTTTTTCTGTTGATGGGATAGGGATGAGATTTCAACTTACTCAAAACTTACAGAATTAAAATAGACAAACCATCCCGTAAATGTGAATTTCTACAGCAGTCAAAATGTCACGAACTCACCACCAAAGCAGCTACTATCCCATGATTCCACACAGTCCATATTCAAAGTATTGGCATCAGTAACTCCAGTGTCAGTTTTGGAGAGCTGCCCCTGTCTTTCTCCCACATACCTACATCACCTCTCCTGTGATGGGATTTGCCCCTTCTCTAGAGTTATGAAGATGTGGGCATGTCTTTAAGAGAGTGGAGGATTTGGCAGGAACACAGAGTGCTGGAGAATTTACAAAATAACATTTGATTCAAAACAAACAGCACTTGCTGATTTGCTATGAGACAAAAACACAAATTCAAATTCGGCCAATCAGTTTAAATTATACCCCGAAAAAATATCAAATGCCAGTCCAATTTGATTTGAGTATATTGATAATCTTATAACTAATGACACAATCCGATGCTTTGGGGGTATAAGACCAGAGAAAATTGAACAGTTGAGTGGAGAACTGCTAAGCCACCAGCATGTAAACAGACTGCTTGAAAAATAGCTCTCTTAAAAATACCTTTTTGATCAGTAACCTGTGACACAGAGATTCCTAAGAAAAAGAAAAGACACAGGAAGATCCGAATAGAAGAATGAAAGCTGCCTGGTTTTGAGATCAGAAGTGTGGTTTTGTAAATCTTAATTGGGAATTTATTGGACTAGTATTATAGAAGGGAAGGTAAAAGATAGGTTTGTGTAAGAAGTTGTAAATAGTTGTTAGTTAATTATTCTCTGTTATACTTTAAAAGATAAAATTGCTAATTTTTATTTAAAATACTTCTTGACCACTCAAATTTTCACAGATTACAGCACAGGATAAATCTTTTCTGTTTTGCTGGTTTAAATTAAGCAGGAGGGTTTACCCTCTGTTGTAACTGTTACCTGGATAAGTATTATTATCAGTAACCTGTGATACAGAAATTCCTAAGAAAAAGAAAACAAGACACAGGAAGATCCAAATAGAAAAACGAAAGCTGCCCTGTTGATCCCGCCAGTAGTATATGCTTGTCTCAAAGATTAAGCCATGCATGTCCAAGTACTCACGGCCGGTACAGTGAAACTGCGAATGGCTCATCAAATCAGTTATTTGATCGCTCCAAACGTTACTTGGATAACTGTAGTAATTCTAGAGCTAATATATGCAAATGAGTGCTGACCCATGCGGGGATGTGTGCATTTATCAGACCAAAACCAACCCAGGCTCGCCCAGCAGCTTTGGTGAGTCTAGGTAACCTCGGGCAGATCGTAAGTCCTCGTGATGGTGACGACTCATTCGAATGTCTGCCCTCTCAACTTTCGATGGCACTTTCTGTGCCTACCCTGGTGACCATGGGTAACGGAGAGTCAATTCCAGAGAGGGAGCCTGAAAAACAGCTACCACGTCCAAGGGTTGGCTCTAAGGGCTGGGGTGCAAAGCAGGGCTGGGCTCGTGCCCCCGCTGGACAAGGTGCTGCCCCCTCCCAAGGGGCCGGTGGCAACTCTGGACACGTGTCAGGCCCTTCCTGTGGATCGTGCCAGTTGCGGTACCCATCGCTCTTCCATGGCAGGCTTGGCTGGCACCTAGCAGCTGACTTAGAACTGTTACAACACGGGGTAAACCCTCCTGCTTAATTTAAAACCAGCAACACAGAAAAGATTTACCCAGTGCAGTAATCTGTAAAAATTTGACTGGCCAAGAACTATTTAAAGTAAAAATTAACAACATTATTTAGAGTCATAGAGATGTACAGCATGGAAACAGACCCTGCGGTCCAACCTGTCCATGCTGACCAGATATCCCAACCCAATCTAGTCCCACCTGCCAGCACCCAGCCCATATCCCTCCAAACCCTTCCTATTCATATACCCACCCAGATGCCTCTTAAATGTTGCAATTGTACCAGCCTCCACCACTTCCTCTGGCAGCTCATTCCATATACGTTCGACCCTCTGTGTGATTTCTTAAAGTATCACAGAGAATAATTAACTATCAACTATTTACGAGTCCTTACTCTAACCTATTTTTTACCTTCCCTTCTATAATACTAATCCGATGAAACTCCCAATTAAGATTTACAAAACTTCTAATCTCAAAACCAAGCAGCTTTCATTCTTCTATTCGGATCTTCCCGCGTCTTCTTTTCTGTTTCTTAGGAATTTCTGTGTCACAGGTTACTGATCAAAAAGGCACTTTTAAGAGAGCTATTTTTCAAGCAGTCTGTTTACATGCTGGACTTGGCAGTTCTCCTCCCAACTGTTCAGTTTTCCCCCAGTCTTACAGCCCCAAAGCATCGGATTGCGTCATTGGTTTTAAGATTGGAGTTTGATATTTTTGGGGGGATAATTTAAACTTATTGGCCAAATTCAAATTTGTGTTTTTGTCTCATAGCTACTCAGCGAGTGCTGTTTTTTCTTAATCAAATGTTACTTTGTAAATTCTCTAGCACTCGGTGTACTTGGCAAGTCCTTCACTCTCTTAAAGGTACACCCACATCTTCATAAAACTAGATATGGTGAGGCAGGTGGCACCAGAGAAATATCTGCCTCCTTCCTGCTCCCTCAGCAATTAGGTTCTGGGTGAGAAGGTCCACTTGTTACTGAACTGTCACCTCCCTGGCCCTGGATTGAGAGACCTGGGTTCATGTCACAGTTGCTCCAGAAGTGTGTATAAATATCTTGGAACAGGTTAAACTCCTTCAGTGGTCACTTCATGAGGCTTAAGGACTTCAGCCCAATAATGGGCCCAATAACTTAAAGTCATACAGCTGTACAGCACGGAAACAGATCCTTCGATCCAACTCGTCCATGCCGACCACATAGTCTAAATTAATCTAGTCCTATTTGCCAGCACTTGGCCCATATCCCTCTAAACCCTTCCTATTCATATACCCATCCACATGCCTTTTAAATGTTGTAATTGTACCTGCCTCCACCACTTTCTCTGGCAGCTCATTCCATACATACACCACCCTCTGTGTGAAAACATTGCCCCTTGAGCCCCTTTTAAATTTTTCCCCTCTCACCTTAACCCTCTAGTTTTGAACACCCCTACCTTGGGGAAAAGACCTTTGTCTATTTATCCTATCCATGCTCCTCATGATTTTATAAACCTCTATAAGGACCCTCTCAGCCTCTGACAGTCCAGGGAATAGGCTCCAGCCTATTCAGCCTCTCCCTGTAACTCAAACCCTCCAACATCCTTATAAATCTTTTCTGAATCCTTTCAAGTTTAACAACATCTTCTGATAAGAAGAAGACCAGAATTGCATGCAATATTCCAAAACGGGCTTAACCAATGTCCTGTACAGCTGCAACAGGACCTCCCAACCCCTATACGCCATGCTCGGATCAGTAGAAGTAAGTGTATCAAATATCTTCCTCGCTATCCTGTCTACCTGGGACTCCACTTTCAAGGAGCTATAAACCTGCACTCCAAGGTCTCTTTGTTTGGCAACACTCCCCAGGAGTTTATACAGTTAATGATAAGTCCTGACCTGATTTACCTTACCAAACTTTAACATCTCACATTTATTTAAATTAAATGTTATCTGTGACTCCTTGGCCCATCTGATCAATGTCCAGTTGTATTCTGAGATAACCGTTACTATCCACTCACCCTGCTGGAAGGCAAGAAAAGTGGCTTCTTTCGCAACAGAGTGTCCAGCCAGCTGGCTTTAGGGTAGGGGACTCTGTTGCTCCAATCTATGGTCATGGGTGGGGTCAAGGTATGGGGCTGAAATCTCCCCTGGCCCTTACCTCTGTCCGGGGAGAAAGTGAGGTCTGCAGATGCTGGAGATCAAAGTTGAAACTTTATTGCTGGAACAGCACAGCAGGTCAGGCAGCATCCAGGGAACAGGAGATTCGACGTTTTGGGCACAGGCGGGCCTGTGCCCGAAACGTCGAATCTCCTGTTCCCTGGATGCTGCCTGACCTGCTGTGCTGTTCCAGCAATAAAGTTTCAACCTTACCTCTGTCCCTCTGGCTTAATGCAGGTAATCGAGAGAGAGAGAGGGCGCCTCCAGCTGGAGATATCTTCTCAGCAGCTGAAAAAAATGAAAAGCACATTGCCTCAACTAATGGCCAGCATTATAGAGGGTAAGCCCCTCCAAAAAGCAGCCGGCTCTAGGCAGGTCGATGGAGGCTGAATGATGGTGTGGTCCGTCTCTGATAATTGGCCTTTTTATTTATTTATATTATGACAATTTACTTTTTTGTCTTGAATAGTTGGTCACTGGCTGCAGGCAGAATCTGGCCTCCAGATATGTCATGCCAGTCAATCGGGCAAAATTCCATGCCCGGCCACCTCCCTCCCTGCTCCCAGATTGGGATGGGAAAATGCTCCTTTGGGAGTTCCACTATGAAAGCTGAAAAACAATGCTGATGCGCCATCTTGTGGAAGCTGGACTGCATAGCATGTCACGCAGAAAAGAAACTTTTTACCTGAAGTGGTAGATTTTACAAATTAGCAGTAACCTAATCGAATTTAACACTCTCCATCCCACACACCATATTCTACGTTCATCCAAAACTCAGATGCCTGTACAAATTAACTTGCACTAAATCACATTCATCATTAACACATCAAACATCATTCATCATTGACTTCTGTTGATGTGTCAATTTTAAAACACTTGTCCTCCATTTCAAATCCTTCCAAGACACTATCTATCTCTATCTCTGTACTATGACCCCATCCCCTGAGTACACAATTTACTTTTACATAGTAGCTGTAACCTAATGAACTGTTCGAGCGACATGGTAGCTCAGTGGTTAGCACTGCTGCCTCACAGCACTACGGTCCCAGGTTCGATCCCTGCCTCGGGCAACTGTCTGTGTGGAGTCTGCATATTCTCTCTGTGTCTGTGTGGGCTTCCTCTGATAATCCAAAGATACGCAGGCCAGGTGAATTGCCTATAGTGCCGGAGCCCTAGTCAGGGGTAAATATAGCATCTGGGTCGGTTACTCTGGGCTGAAGAGCTTGTTTCCATAGTGTAGGGAATCTAATCTAAACTCTTAGGGGCAATAGGGTAGCACTGCAGCCTCGCAGCACCAGGATTCCAGGTTCAATTCCAGCCTCAGGTGACTGTCTGTGTGGAGTTTGTACATTCTCCCCGTGTCTGCCTGGGTTTCCTCCCACAGTCCAAAGATGTGCAGGTCAGGTGAATTGGCCATGCTAAATTTCCCATAGTGTTAAGTGCATTAGTCAGAGTGAAATGGGTCTGAGTGGATTACTCTTCGGGGGGGTCGGTGTGGACTGGCTGGGCTAAAGGGCCTGTTTTCACACTGTAGGGAATCTAATATTTGGCACTGAGCTAGATACCGAGATATTGGGCTAAACAAAAGAATTTTAGGGATTGTGTTAAAGAAGGAGAGAGAGAGAGAGATAAAAGCATGTCAACTTCTTGGGTAAAGATTTCCAGAGCCAAGACACAAGATGGTTGAAGATCTGATAGTGAGAAGAGAGTGAGAGAATGTGCACGAGGCTAGAATCCGGTTTGCTTTTCTTAATGGAGATAGTGATTGCCTTTAAGCTGTACAACTGTGACCAGATGAACTGCAGAAGCCATTCTATTTCCCTGCTGGGTGTTCCCTTCACCACAATGAGCCAATATGTCACCTATAGGACTTGCTTCATATCTTGTGTCGGAAATTGATTACTGACTTTATTCTATTCTTATTGCTTTTCCAAATGAGAAATATATTCACTGTTTTGACAGTACACACTATCCCAGGAGACGATCGAAGCACTGAAAAAGCCAACCTTTGATGTCTGGCACTGGGAGTACAATGAGGTACTGTGAACTACTGCTCAGCAATGTAGTGAATACAGATCAATGAGTTAAAATGAAAAAAAACCCAGTAACCGTCAACTTGCAGCAGAGAGTCTGTTATTGCTAAAGAGAGGAGAGATGGAATGGGTTAACAGCTTCAGGCAACCACGTCCAGGAGACCTTCCATTTGTTATTTGTGTTTAGGTCATGAAATAATAAATGTGATGGCTTCTGTTGTGTCAAACTGGTCGTTTTTATATTTGAGCAACTCAGCAATAGTGGAATAGTCACATGTCACAAGATTCTCCTGAATAATGAAAGCATCATTCAGACCTTCTTAATATATCCATTCAGAACAATCCTAAAATCCCATATAGCCCAAAAGATAAAGGAGCTGAATTCCTCCTTATAGTTCCCAAATTGCATTGTTTTATGAATAATTCCAGAGTCTGCAATGCCACCACATTGCCTGGAGTCCACTCCCAGTGCATGCTCACTGTGGGAAGAAACTCTTGACTTTTACTTGATTCTCCCACTGTTCTTTAAAGTAACCCCTTTGAATGTATTTAGCACCTTATTGACTCTCACATGACCATTTCAAAAAAATATCCCTTTAACGCTGAAAAGTTGAAGTCTCTCCAACCTCTCCTTCAAATGTAAATCTTGCATAAGCAGTCACTGCAATGCTGCCTGTATGATTCAGTTAAGATAAAAGGATAGCCCTGAGCTGAGAGATCAGTTGGGTCAGGTCACCACCTCTGGTAGGACAATTTCCTGCAAGTATCATCATTTGACCTCCTGCCTATAATTCCACAATTCTGTCATTGGCCATCCAGTGTGCCAATGGTTAGATTGCAATGCCCATCACCCAATTAAGAAACAATTACCTTTCCTTGACCTGATTGCCCCTTTGATTGTTCTTAAGATTGCTCAAGGCAGGGCCCTGGAGATTACTTTTTATATCCCAGAGGATTGGCTAACCTACCGATGATGGAATAAAAGCCAAGAGCTGCAGAACACAAAGTGCTGGAGAAATTCAGCAGGTCTGGCAGTGTCTGTGAGGGAGAAACAGAGTGAACATTTCCAATCCAACATGACCCTTCTCCAGAACTCAATGAAATGATAGAAGCTATTTTCTGCACAACTTTGACACCGCACAGTCTGAGGCAGCCAGGAGAAATCCAAGGATACATCAAGTATCCCGACATGACCTGCACAAAACGACCATGTCAGAACATAAAGGGAATCCTTGGAAGCATAACTGACCAGTAGATAGTGGTCACCCTGTTATAGGAACGATATTATTAAGCTGGAGAGGGTTCAGAAGAGATTTACTAGAATATTGCCTGGTAAGGTGGGTTTGAGTTATCAAGAAAGGCTGGGACTATTTTTCACTGTAGTGTAGAAGGTTGAGAGGTAAAATCACGAGGAGCTAATGGTAAGTAACTTTTCCCTGGGATTGGGGATTTCAAGAGTAAGATGAGAATATTTTTATGGTGAGAGGAGAAAGACTTATAAAAAGACATGATGGGCAATTTCTTTTTACACAGGTTCACATGTGGAATGAACATCCAGAGGAAGTGAAGGATGTAGACACAGTTACAGGTTTAAAGGGCACTTGGATAAGTAAATGATGAGGATAGGTTTGGCAGGATGTGGGCCTGGAGCAGGTAGATGGGACTAGTTTAGTTTGGGATTATGGTCGGCGTGAACTGGTTGGACTTAAGGGTCTGTTTCCGTGCTGTATGAGTGTATGTTCTTGTGGTTCTGTTCGCCGAGCTGGGAATTTGTGTTGCAAACGTTTCGTCCCCTGTCTAGGTGACATCCTCAGTGCTTGGGAACCTCCTGTGAAGCACTTCTGTGTTGTTTCCTCCGGCATTTATGGTGATTTGAATCTGCCGCTTCCGGTTGTCAGTTCCAGCTGTCCGCTGCAGTGGCCGGTATATTGGGTCCAGGTCGATGTGCTTATTGATTGAATCTGTGGATGAGTGCCATGCCTCTAGGAATTCCCTGGCTGTTCTCTGTTTGACTTGTCCTAGAATAGTAGTGTTGTCCCAGTCAAACTCATGTTGCTTGTCATCTGCGTGTGTGGCTACTAAGGATAGCTGGTCGTGTCTTTTCGTGGCTAGTTGGTGTTCATGGATGCGGATCGTTAGCTGTCTTCCTATTTCTCCTATGTAGTGTTTTGTGCAGTCCTTGCATGGGAATTTGTACACTACATAGGACAAACAGGAAGACAGCTAACGATCCGCATCCATGAACACCAACTAGCCACGAAAAGACACGACCAGCTATCCTTAGTAGCCACACACGCAGATGACAAGCAACATGAGTTTGACTGGGACAACACTACTATTCTAGGACAAGTCAAACAGAGAACAGCCAGGGAATTCCTAGAGGCATGGCACTCATCCACAGATTCAATCAATAAGCACATCGACCTGGACCCAATATACCGGCCACTGCAGCGGACAGCTGGAACTGACAACCGGAAGCGGCAGATACAAACCACTATAAATGCCGAAGGAAACATCACAGAAGCGCTTCACAGGAGGCTCCCAAGCACTGAGGATGTCACCTAGACAGGGGAAGAAACGTCTGCAATACAAATTCCCAGCTCAGCGAACAGAACCACAACAACGAGCATCCGAGCTACAAATCTTCTCACAGACTTTGTATGTTCTTATGGTGGTTCAGTGCAAGACTGTTTATGTTTGATGCCTTTGTTTTGACTTCAGGTTGGTGAATGTCTCCGCTGAAATATCAGACACTTAAAACAGATTTATTCAGCAACAAATATTTAGCACACAACGTATTCAAATGTGGAGTAACTGTTGTCTCCTCACTGACAGATGCTTAGCTGTCTGGAGTACATGTACCATGATCTGGGACTGGTGCAGGAGTTTAACATGAACCCCATCACACTGAAACGCTGGCTGGTAAGTTCACTGCTCTTGGGGCAAATATCACAACACAAAATGGAATGTTCACCAAAAACTTATAAAAGAACAGAAGTCTCCCCATCCCCAAGAGCTAAAAGTTGCATAGAAAATGCAGACGTTGCCCTGCTTTGATGAAAAGATGATAAACAGAGAATGTAGTTACAGTAACCGCTTGCACTGACAAGACTCTCAGACAGTTATAGCAGAGTTAATAGCAATTAGTAATGTGATCAAGATTAAAGGGTTGGAGAAAACATCCATGCCAATCTGTATGGCTCAAACTCCATCCATTACCTACCGTCCTGGCACAAGCTGCTGGGAGGTTTGCGGAAATCCATAATGTGCCTAGCAGGAAACTAGGCAATGCACTGGCCTTTTAATTCTGTAACTAACCCATGACTAATGTGCGGTGTTCTGTTAGTTATAAGGGGAACTTCATGAAATGAGATGAAATCTCAATGATGAGTTTGAGTTTCTGGAACAAATTGATCTGTATCGATTCAACTGAGAAGGAGGTTTATAACACACTTTGAGGAGATTACTATGTAACTGAAAGCCCAGCAGTATTACAAAGACAGCCAAAGGATGGAACAGTTTGCTTAATGTAGTTTAGAAATGTTGGACCAAATCTGCCCGTCAGTGTGAGTAGCCTTCTTTCTGATAATCAGACAAATAAAATTACCTGTTTAGGTTCCTCTTGCTGTTGGCTGGTTTCTCTAAGCATTCTGCGGCTGTTTTGCACTGCTACTCTTTTGGCTAGTGGGGTGTTAAGGGGACGTTTGTATTGAAGACATTTAGGTAGTACCTGTTTCCTTAGGCATTCATGCAGGAAGTACAGCTGTTCATTGGTGGCACTCTGTTGGATGGCATTCATTTCCCATTTTCGGGCCAGTTTTAGCGTATTGTGCCCATAGGTCTTTACGAGTTTTTGAGAAGATTTGTAGCTCAGGTTCAGGTTCTGGTTCTGGATGTAGGTTTGCTCACTGAGCTGGAAGGTTCTTTTCCAGACGTTTCGTCACCCTACTAGGTAACATCTTAATACCCCACCAGCCAAAAGAATAGCAGAGCAAAATGGCCGCAGAATGCTTAGAGAAATGAAATGATGCCCACAATAGACTCCATAAATACAACCGGGAAACTTTGCACCAAAAATCTTTACTCACTCATGCAACAGACCTTGAATGGGCAGACGCAGTAGAACAAGCCATCGATATTAGACAACGACAAACACAGAAAATGAAACTGCAGAAGAAACTAGACAAATTTACACAAAGTAACAACAATGACAACACAGAAACACGGATAAAAAACTTAACTGACCGACCCTAAGCAGACACTGAAAAAGCCATCTTAGTAAAAGGATTAAATTACAACTGCCAGGATGCGGACAAGAAAGATTTCTTAGCAGCATTAGAAACAACACTAAAAGACAACCAACTCACAAAAGAAACCCAGCAAACCATCAGACAGGTAGTCGCACCAACATTAAGCAGAAAAAAAGGAAGGAAGCACACTCAATACACAAGAAAGGAAAGCACTGAAAAGACTTTTAAAAAAAACATTGTTATCCTACCTGCAGACAAAGGACGCTTGGCAGTCATTCTAAATTGAAGAGACCACATTGAAAAAGTGAATGCACTACTTACAGATACCAACACTTACCAACAGGTGGTGATAGACCCAACCCCACAATTAGAGAACCAAATCACAGCCTTACTCAAAAAAACTTCGGAAATCTGGAGAAATAAATAAAACCGACTTCCAAAAAATGAAACCAGACGAATCCAAGCCACCACTCTTCTACGGATTATCCAAACTTCACAAAACAGGATCCCCCCTCAGACCCATTGTCTCGCTACCTGGAACACCAACTTACAGATTTGCCAAGGAGCTACACCAAAGACTAAAGCACTTAATAGAAGATTCACGCCACTCCACCAAGAATTCCTGAAGACCATCTACGATACTAAGATAGAAAAGTATGAATAATGGTCTCCTTTGATGTAACAGCTTTATTTACATCAATCAACATTAACCTGGCGAAGGAAACACTGACTACATTAATAGAAGAGCCAAAGAGACATACACAAACACCACTAACTTCATCAGCAAGGACAGTATCATCAAGCTAGTGGACCTATGCCTTATCACACATTTCATCTTTAACAACAAAACCCACAGACAAACCGACGGAACACCCATGGGATCTCCGATATCAGGGTTCTTAGCAGAGGCAGTAATGCAGAGACTCGAACAAACAGCTCTGCCAACTATCCAACCAAGCTTTGGGTCAGCTATGTAGATGACACCTTTATCATCACTAAATGAAATAAATTAGAGGAAACCTTCAAGACCATCACTAATACCCCTCCTGGCATAAAATTCACTAAAGAGGAGGAAAACAACAACAAACTGCCATTCCTGGATGTCACAGTAGAGCAAACAGCCAATGGGGAACTTCAAACCAGCATCTACAGGAAAGCAACACATACAGACCAAATATTGAACGACAGAGGCAATCATCTCGACATCCACAAACAAAGCTGCATTAGAACATTATTTCAATGAGCCAACACACTCTGCAGCACAGAGGAACTACACAGAGCAGAGGAAAATTACCTATACTGGGTATTATGCCCGAAACGTCGATTCTCCTTCTCCTTGGATGCTGCCTGACCTGCTGCGCTTTTCCAGCAACACATTTTTCAGCTCTCATCTCCAGCATCTGCAGTCCTCACTTTCTTCTAGTTGATTCAAAATGAATTCGTCAATTTCTCAGCAACAAGTCCAAACAAGCAGACAAAACATGCCCAGAAACCCTAGCCACTCTCCCCTTTTCTTTTGAGATTAGATTCCCTACAGTGTGGAAACAGGCCCTTTGGCCCAACCAGTCCACACTGACCCTCCGAAGAGTAACCTGCCCAGACCCATTTCTCTCTGATTATTTCAAAGACATCTCAGAAATGACTGCCAGACTATTCAGATCTTTTGGCATCATGCTAGCCCACAAACCCTCCAACAACTAAAACAGCAGCTAATGAACTTGAAAGACCCTATACAGACAACAAGCAAAACTAATGTCATTTACAAAAAACCGTGCAAGGTCTGCAACAAACACCACATTGGACAAACAGGCAGAAAACTAGCCACCAGGATACATGAACACCAACTAGCCACAAAACAACATGACTCTCTCTCACTAGTATCCTTACATACAGATAAGGAAGGACACCACTTCGACTGGGACAACACATCCATCTTAGAACAACCAAACAGAGACACACAAGAGAATTCCGAGAAGCATGGCATTCCAACCGGAACTCTATCAACAAACACATCGAGTTAGACCCCATCTACCATCCCCTAAGGAAAAGAACAGCAAATGATATTACTACAGGAAATGACAATACCAACCCAAAGAAACCCAAACATATAAATAGAAAGCAGGAATCATGTACAGTGCTTCACCTGAGGCCCACTGGAGATGTTACCTAGTAGGGTGACAAAACGTCTGGAAATGAACCTTCCAATTCAGCGACAAACCTACATCCAAAATGATACAACTCAGTAAAGTCTATGAACTTCTTTGAAAGAAGTATCCAATTAGTCTCACCCCTCTTTACCATAGTCCCTGCAAATTTCCTTTTGCAAGTTTCTGTTGAGTCAGTTTCCAACATCTGTTCATCACATTCTTTTTCCTTCATGGGATGAGAGAATTAATGGCACACGGGCAGCACTCATTGTCTATTCCTTACTGCCCTTAGAAATATGTGGGGAACTTGAAGCTCTTGACTAAATGGGTTTTACCCCAACAATCAATAGTAGTAATTATTTAGCTCTTAATTTCAGAGTTGTTTTTTGAATGAATTCCATCATTCAAAATTCCAATTCCACCATCTACTTCCACAGTATTCGAACGTGGGTCCCCGGAGATTACCTGGGTCGCTGGACTAACAGTCTAGTGATATACCATTAGGCCATCACCTCCATATTGTTTGATTGCTTCATAACAGTCAATGGTAGATTAATGTCATTTAAATTCCACACTTAATCATCAAACTTTAAATTCTACCAGCTTCCAAGGTAATATTACCACCATATCACTGCCTTACTTAACTCACTGCATAGAAGGATTTAGAGCTATGAGTTGTACAGCACAGAAAAGGCCCTTTGGCCCATCATGTCTGCACCAGTGAAAAACAACCACCTAACTTTCTAATCACATTTACTAGCCCATAGCTTTGTATGCTTTGGCATCACAAGTGTACATCTAATACTTCTTAAATCTTATGAACGTTTGTGTGTCTCTACCACCCTTACAGGCAGTGAGTTTCAGATTCCCGTCACCCTGTGGGTGAAAAATATTTTCCTCAGATCACCTCTAATCCTTTTACCCCTTACCTTAAATCTATGGTCCCAGTCATGGATCCCTCCATCAATGGAAAACACTGTCTACCCCATATGCCCTTTATCATTTTGCACATCTCAGTCATACCCCCTTGCAGTGTCCTCTGCTCCAAGCAAAACAACCTCAGTCTGTCCAATCTCCATTTATAACTAGAACTTTCTAGCCCAAGCACCATCCTGGTAAATATCCTGCCACTCTCTCCTGTGCAAACACATCCCTCCTATAGTGTGGATTCTAGAACTGCACATTATATTCTAACTGTGGTCTAACCAACCTTTTGTGCACTTGCAGCATAATCAATCTTATTTTAAACTCTATGCATTGACAAATAAAGGCATGTCTACATAGGCCTTCTTAACCACTTTATCCAACTGTCCTGTTGCTTTAAGGCAGTGATTCACAATCATTTTTTGACTATGCCCCCCCCCCCCCACCCCCAGGAGCTCTTCTCAGGTTCCAGGGCCCACCTTTCAAACAGGGATACAACTCGAACAGACAGACAGAAAATCATTTATTATTGAACACCAAGAGAACTTGAACGTTCCAACATATTGGACAGAACTTAAAGTAGAACTGTATGAAATTAAACATCTAGCAGGCCAAATGCAATCCTTGAGCTTGGTGCTCAGGAGGGAAACGATTGACTCCAATGAAGGTTGTTGTTTGGGTATTTCAACTGTTCAGTTACCAGGGCTCCCCTTGGGGCTCCCCTTCTCACAGTTTTCAGTCTGTGGCCCCCTTCAAGTGTGCCAGGGCCCCTAAGGGGGCCATATACCTTCCCCACCACATTGAGAATGGCTGCTTTAAGGCACTGATGTACATGCACACCAAAGTCACTCTGATCCTCGGTGTTTCCCAGGGTCCTACTGTTCATCATGTACTCCCTCGCTTTGTTTGTTCTGCTCAAGTGCATCACCTCCTATTTATCTGGTTTGAATTCCATTTATCACTGATCAGCCTTTATTTATGCTTTTACAGTTTAAGGCTATCCCCTCATTATTTACCACCCCAACAATTTTTAAGTCATCTGCAAATTTACTGAAATTCAATTATATTCAATTTATATCATTTATCCACAACCATCACCGCCCTCTCCCAATTTTTATAAACATAGATGTGGAAAAGTCTGACAAGTATTTTAACAATCTCACTTTTAAAGAACAGCCCCCTTCAGATAAAGGATCTGCATTGACTCTGCATTTGGGATTTTGCAACAAATGATTGATTTGACTGCAGCATTTTTCCTTCAGGAATTAGATGGACTTACCAAGAATGGTCTGGCCTCTGAGTCAGTCACTTTGAGATCTTGGCCTAACATAGGACTTATAAGCTGCCATCTAGATAAACACTGAGTCAAGCTGATGAATAAAACAAATTGGCCCAATTTAACTTGTGTACTTCAAAATGAAGCTCCAGAATGCCAAGTACGTTCATTTCCAAGTATTACTGTTTGTATTTCCTGATGGGTTGTCAGAAGAGGTGTCCTTTGCTTTTGAGATGTTAAACTGTGTTTTTGCATGGAAGGCACAGTCTGGAATTTCCTGTTGATTTTCATGGAGATCCCAGCTGTTGTTAGCCAGTCAGTATATCCTTCCTTTCAAACCTGATGAAGAATTTGGCTCAGGGTTACACTGGGCCTTACATTTACTAGGAGAAAGTGAGGTCTGCAGATGCTGGAGATCAAAGTTGAAACTTTATTGCTGGAACAGCACAGCAGGTCAGGCAGCATCCAGGGAACAGGAGATTCGACGTTTCGGGCACAGGCCCTTCCTCAGGAATGAGAATTCCTGAGGAAGGGCCTGTGCCCGAAACGTCGAATCTCCTGTTCCCTGGATGCTGCCTGACCTGCTGTGCTGTTCCAGCAATAAAGTTTCAACTTACATTTACTAGCAATCTGTCAAAGCAACTGACCTTTCTGGTCTTAAAGCTCAAACCACAGAGGCAGATCACCAACTTTGTGTTGACTGCTTGGTAATAGTCTGGGAGTATATTAATCATTCATGCTGGTCATCTACTTGCATAACTGAAGTAAATGACAGATGTTGACGATTATAAGAAAGTTTCCCTGTGTGATGGACAAAACATGAGAACCTATTCCACACAGATGTTCCTGACAGATCAGTCAGGTGACTTGTCCTTGTATTTCCAACTGAGCTTTTCTTTCCAGTGTTTGGTTGTTTGTGTCTGTGTCTCCTTTTGCGTAACATTTCTTCCAAAACGTCCTTTGTAGTATCGGTATATAGCTGCGTGTCCCTTTCTCTTTATTTTTGAGGCTTATTGGCAATAGTCTGCCTCTGTCTGTCCAGCACACCCCAGTTTCTTTGCCTATCTTTCACCTTGCCTGCCTCTCTCATATTCCCCTTTCTTAAAGTCCAGATTTAGACTTAGAGGGTGACAACTTGGAAAAGGAGCTAGGATAAGTGCCTGTGGAGCCAAATCTCCGGCTTTGGGATTGAGGAGAGGAGGAATACCTGGTATTCTCATTTGTAATCATTGGACCTCTTATATATTTTGTCTGCAGCTCAGCATTCAGGAGAACTACCGGAATAATCCCTTCCACAACTTCCGGCACTGTTTCTGTGTGACGCAGATGATGTATGGCATGATCCATCTGTGTGACCTACAGGTGAGTGGGGACTGGAGTTCTCAGTCAAATTCTGGATTAGTGGTGCTGGAAAAGCATAGCAGTTCAGGCAGCATCCGGGGATGCTGCCTGAACTGCTGTGCTTTTCCAGCACCACTAAACCAGAATCTGGTTTCCAGCATCTGCAGTTATTGTTTTTACCTAGTTCTCAGTCAAACACTATCATCACCACATCCCATCGCTACACTTCCTCTTTCTTAGTCACAAGTTCAGGATTGACGTCTATGTTTGGTGAGCACAGACCCCTTTGTACATATTTTCACTTGTTGTATTGGAGAATTTTAAACCTAACTCAGGAAACTACCACCTTCATTCCCAATAGCAGGTTCAAATGATGTGGTGGACATGGTTGAGTATATGACAAATGCAGGCTAAATTGATCAACTATAATGGGAAAACTTTTTTAGAAAATCTTTTCTTGTTCAAAAAAAGGTAAGAAAGCAGAATTATATAGGTGCATAGTTCCTTGAAAGTGGGGTCAAAGTGTTTGGCATGCTTGCCTTTATTGGTCAGAACATTGAGTATAGGAGTTGGGATATCATGCTGCAGCTGTACAGGACATTAATGAGGCCACTTTTGGAATACTGCATACAATTCTGATTGGCCTTCTATAGGGAAGATGTAATTTAAAGTTGAGAGGGTGCAGAAAAAATTTACAAGGGTGTTGCCGGGTCTGGCGGGTTTAACCCCATAAACCCTTCCTATTCATGTACCCATCCAGATGCATTTTAAACGTTGTAATTGTACTTGCTTCCATCACCTCATTCCATATACGCACTACCCTCTGCATGAAAAAGATCCCCCTTAGATCTCTTTTAAACCTTTCCCCTCACACCTTAAACCTATACCCTCTAGTTTTGGCCTCTCCTATCCTGGCTATTCATCTTATCCATGTCCCTCGTCATTGTCTGATGGGGAGAGTGCGGGTAAATGGAGTTGAAATGCCCATCAGCCATGAGTAAATGGCGGAGTGGACTAAATGGACCGAATGGCCTTACTTCTAGTCCTATGGTCTTATGGTCTCATTTCATAAACCTGAATAGGGTCACCCCTCAAGCCTCCGACGCTCCAGGGAAACCAGCCCCAGCCTATTCAGCATCTCCTGACAGCTCAAACCCTCCAACCCTGGCAACATCCTTGTAAATCTTTTCTGAACCCTTTCAATTTTAACAACAACCTTCCTACAGCAGGGAGACCAGAATTGAACACAATATTCTAAACGTGGCCTCACCAATGTCCTGTTCAACCTCAATATGACTTCCCAACTCCTATACTTACCGAGTCATAGAGCTGTACAGCATGGAAACTGACTCTTCACTCCAACTCATCAATGCTAACCAGATATCCTAAATTTATTTCCTCCCATTTGCCAGCACTTGGTCCATATCCCTGTAAACCTTTCCAATGTAAGCAAGGTCATAGCTGAACACAGAGCTATTCCTTATGAGGTGGTTTTCCAGGTGTAGCATGGGTGCTAAACATCAGCATATAGCTGTGTGTAATCTGGTGACTATTTCAAACCACCATGTCTTGTTGCTGTGTCTTTCTGGTCAGGGATCTGAGTTATTTGGTGCTCAGAACAAACCAGCAGTGGATGACATTTCTCTTAACTCATTTATTTTCATCATGTGTCAGAAACAAATCATGCAAGCAAGCATTTTGTGTGAGCTATGAGTATCCTTTAGCCTGTCTCCCTTGGCTAGCTTTATCTTCGCACATGGATCTTTCCCAATTTCAGAGAGATCTGAGACAGAAACACAATCACAAATACAGCATTTCAGGGGCTGTAAATACTGCATATGCCCAATGGTTCATGTATCCAATGTTACATGTTCTGAATGACTCATATGACCAACGATGCACATGTTCCTTATTAATCATGCTGTCTGTGTATTTGATCACACAAACAGTTTAAATCAACATTTCAGTTTATGGTCAATGCCCTAAATAAGTTAAGAGAGAAGGAACATTCAGTCCCTGTATCTGGGCTGTAACTGAGCCTAGCTTCCTGTGGTGCAAGGGTATGCTGTGGCATAGCGTTAATGTCATTTGCCTTATAATCCAGTGTTCCTAATGTGCTGGCGATGTGCATTCAAATCCACCACAGCAGACAATGAAATTTGTCTAGATTTTCAAAAAAAAAATCTAACCTTGTGGTGACCATGTAACCACTGTCAATTTCCTGATGAAGGGCTTTTGCCTGAAACGTCGATTTCGCTGCTCCTTGGATGCTGCCTGAACTGCTGTGCTCTTCCAGCATCACTAATCCAGAATCTGGTTTCCAGCATCTGCAGTCATTGTTTTTACCTCGTTAACTTTAGTAAAGGCCCATTCATGTCCTTTAGGGAAGGAAATCTACCATCCTTACCTGGTCTGGTCTGCATGTGACTCCACACTCATAGCAATGTGGCAGACTCTTAACTATCTTCTTAAATGGCCAAGTAAGCACTTGTTCAAGGTCAGTAAGTGATGGGCAACAAATGCTGAGCTGGTTAGACATGTACAAATTTCATGATCTTCTAAATGTTCTGTACCAGCTGTCAATTACATCATCCTTGGTTTCATTACATGCAAACAGGAGAGACTGAGTCTGACAGATTTGGTGATCTTAATGACTGGAGCGATATGCCATGATCTTGATCACCCTGGATATAACAATGCGTGAGTATGATTGTGAAATGAGAATTGTTAACTATTATGTGCCACGTGGATGGGACTGTATTGTCTAGACTTTACTTGATAACCTATACAATCTGAATAATGTGTTATGCAAACTGCTTTTGTACTGAAAAATGTTACACGTTAAGCTAATAGAATGTTGTGTTCTGTTGTGAGGGGAATTGAATGTCAAACTGTAAGGATATGACTTTGAAGTAAGATTGAAGCCAGGTGATGATGCTCTCAAACAGTGAACAGATTACCCAACCCACGCAAAGACCAAATTATTCCTCTGGGTCTTCATGTTGTAGCTCTTGATTTCAAAGCTGAAGATGTTCTCTGAGGCAAGATTTGGAGGTGTCGGTGTTGGACTGGGATGTACAAAGTTAAAAATCACATAACACCAGGTTTAATTGGAAGCACTAGCTTTCAGAGCGCTGCTCTTTTATCAGGTGGTTATAGTCCTGTTGGACTATAACCTGGTGTTATGTGATTTTTAAACTCTGAGGCAAGGACATTCTTCATCAAAGACAGAGGAGAATGAGATACCAGATGAGTGAGTAGGTATCTACTACCAAACCAAAGCCGAGAGTGTAAGCTAGGAATCCAAATACAAATATTTGGAAGAGAAGGAACACTCCAACAGTAATTGTGTGGTACTTTTGAGTGACAGCAACCAGCAGCATGACAATAAATGCAACTGCAAACACCTCCAGGTGGATCTGTCATCACCAGATCAAGACAAGTTGCTACTAACAGAATTCAGTTCTGAAGAAGACTCATATCAGACTTAAAATGTTAAGTCTATTTCTCTCTCCACAGATACTGCCAGACCTGCTGAGTGTCTCCAGCATTCTGTGTGGGATCCTGTGGGTGGCACGGTGGCACAGTGGTTAGCACTGCTGCCTCACAGCGCCAGAGACCCGGGTTCAATTCCCGACTCAGGCGACTGACTGTGTGGAGTTTGCACATTCTCCCCGTGTCTGCGTGGGTTTCCTCCGGGTGCTCCGGTTTCCTCCCACAATCCAAAAATGTGCGGGTCAGGTGAATTGGCCATGCTAAATTGCCCGTAGTGTTAGGTTAAAGGGGTAAATGTAGGGGTATGGGTGGGTTTCGCTTCGGCGGGTCGGTGTGGACTTGTTGGGCCGAAGGGCCTGTTTCCACACTGTAAGTAATCTAATCTAATCTACTTAGTTCTCAACTTGGATCACCCTGCAATCACAACTAACAATGCCATAAAATCAAACCCATTTATCTCATTGTGCTATAATGTCACCTGTTACAAATGTTTTTGTATTCATATATTAACAATATTTTTCTTTAATTTTTACATACTGCTATTTCCCCCATTGTCATCTTCATTGCTAATGTTGTCTTGCTCTTGTTAATTTCATTGTCCTCATTGTCATTTGCCTGATTTTGCCCAACTTGCTACTCTGCAGCTTTAAATTTTCACCTCCGATCTACGTGGGAGCTACATGAATTGTGCTCTATATTACACAGAAGCATCATATGATTGGAATACAATGCTATAGACAGGAATCTAAATTGAAATTATTCCCTGATCACAAATATTATGTGGTGTTTTAAATCAAAAGTACTGATGCATTTTAAAAGGTAGCTCAGAAACTAAAGATGTTTGTTGAGGTGATATTAAGATGTTTCCTACAAACAAATGGTGAATCCATAATAAGGAGTCTGTTTTACAAATGTTGTTCAGGTACCAGATCAATGCCCGCACTGAGCTTGCTGTCCGCTACAATGACATTTCCCCACTGGAGAACCATCACTGTGCTGTCGCCTTCCAGATCCTCTCGCAGCCAGAATGCAACATATTCGCTAATGTGGACCCAGAGGTCTTCAAACAGATCAGGCAGGTCAGTAATCATTGCGTTTAGAGACATACTGGAAAAATTACAACAGCCCCATCAGCATCTGAACGCAGGAGATGAATTCACTTGCAAGCCCTTCTAACCAATTGCACATTTCCATTAGTTTTCTTTGCATAATCTTCCCCAATTTCATTCAATATCTTTCCTCACATCTGGAATTCACTTTCTGACCTTTTCGTTATTTAATTGCTGAATGGTTACTTTAATTCATTCTTATCTTTTACGTGAAGTTAGTGTACTCCATGTTCTTGATACCTGTTTTGTTTATGATATTGTATTAATTAACACACATACTCTAGTTCAATGGGATATTCCACTGTTCAAACCCAAGTACGGTTTCATTTAGCTTGTATTTAGTTACAATTTTCGATCAGGCTAATTTACTATGCCCTGGGTCTTGGCCTTTTAAAATAGCAATTTAACTTTAAAAAGAAATCAGATACATAATATATTAGCTAAATATTGTTTTGTCTGAAATGCTGTGACATGCAGTATATTGACCTGATTAATACATGATGCTATTGTGTTCCAGAATGTGTGATGCTAAACAATGTAATGTTTAATTCTAGGTCAGACTAGAATGGCATGATAAGTTATCCTACTCTAGGTAATGCTGACTGACACAAAATGCTAACCCGTTCAAACAACATTGTTTGGTGCAATGTGATATCCTGATCTGGATCGATGGACTGAAACATACCTTGCTTCCATGCCTCAGACCAATTTGAATGAAAAAAGATGAGCCTTATATTAACTTTGATAAGTTTAGGATGTCTCCAAGCAGCTTATTGCCAAACATTTACTTTCAAAGTGTAATCACTATTGCTTTATAAACAGGGTGTGCCAATTAATTTGTCCACAAGTTACACTAGGATGAATGAATTTTTAAATAAGGAATGAACGTCAGCCAGTTTCTGAAAAACTCTCTGTTCTTCCCTAAACAAGCAAACTTTATTTCAATGTAAACATCGAGATCTCACCTCAATTTAACATTTTGTGCAAAAGACAGCAGCATATCAGCATAGCACTCTTTCAGCATTTCACCCGGTTCGAATTAGGACATTCTCACTCTGAGCCCAGTGTTCCAAGTAGGATGTGCAAAACTCAACTTGATCTAAGGTGCAGTTTGATTTGCACACTTGTGGAAAACCAACCTGAGCTAGGCTCCTAGAGCTGCTGATAGAGTCAGACCATTTGGAGTGAATTGAAAAAGTATATCTGTACACATGGAAACTGTGGAAATATGGAACACATTCCCACAGAGCTGTGTCAATTGGAGTTGTCAGGATTGAGATCGATTTTGGTAGGAAGGTACTGAGGGATACAGTGGAGAGGTGTGAAGATTGAGTTGAGGCATAGATTAAATATGATCTAATTCAAGGTATAAGCGGCTTGAAGGGTGGAATGCTAGATCTATATTCCAATGTTCATACTCATTCTTTCACTATGACACACCTACTGCAACCTAAAAATTTCATGGTGACTGTCGAACAAGACTAATCTCTTGTTTTCTAATGCTCTCTGCTTATTCTCCTACCTTTCCTAAAGGGTATTATTACACTTATCTTAGCGACAGACATGGCTCGACATGGAGAGATATTGGACTCATTCAAACCAAAGGTTGCTACCTTTGACTTCTTGAACGAAGAACACAAGATAAGTGTAAGTAAAACAAACACAATCTTCAGATTAACAAATGGCCATTTCAACGTTCAAACTAAGAGGTACAAACGTCTGCAGATCCCTTTGCATAGCACAAATGTCAGTGTGCCAGATGTGCGGTAGATTGCATGAAGAAATTGCTGGCACTGGACATATACTGATGACAAATTTCTGTTGGAGTCTGTTTGGAGAGGACCTTCCTCCCTTTCTGATGTTGGAATTTCTGAGATTGGGGCTGGAGGAAGGAATTTCCATCCAGGATTTCCGTCAGCCTTACCGTCACTCAGGCGTAAGCAGCAGACATAAGTCACAATTGGATCCAGATAAATATGTTAGTGATATCTGGGTATTTTTTATGACAGGAAAATCTGAGCGTACTAATTTTAAACATTCTGTGCCTCTGGTGCTGGCTAGGCCTAAGCAGAGATTAGAATGTTCAATATTGACGGATAGGAAATACTGTTGAAAGTTGATGATTTCTAACTGTGACAAAGCAGCAATACATAAATTTACTGAAGCATTGTTTCTTTTTTTTTCAAGCTGAAAATGCTTCTTATCAAATGCTGTGATATTTCCAATGAAGTCCGGCCGACTGAAGTGGCAGATCCTTGGGTTGACTGCTTGCTTGAAGAATACTTTACACAGGTGAAGGGTGCATTGTAAAGTAATGGGTGCAAACTGTAGACACTGAGATCTGTTGTTTTCTACAATGATTTGACAGTAGGATGGAGCCATGCTTCGCTAACAACTGATGGTGTCAAGATCCTGGAATTCCCTCCATTACATCATCATGGGAGCACCACAAAGACTACCATGATTCAAAGAGGAAACCCCACTATCACAATCGAAGGGCAGTTTATCCCATTGAATCTTCTCTTTCCTGTACCTTCCTGTCCAATTATAGCATCCCACTTCCTTTGAACTCCCATAATATTTCTGCTTTTAATACATTTTGTTCATTAATCATTTTGCTCCAAACACTTTACGTGCTTTAAGGAAATGGTTCATTTAAAATTCTGTTTCTGAACTGTTTTGAAATCCATGACCTCTGGTCTTAGCATATTTACTGAATCATTTCAGCTGTTCTTAAATAACAAGCTCAAGTCTCCCTACAATGTGCTAAATCAGAAACCTATTTCAAACACTTCAGTCAAGCCAATGTTCCATAAAGTGGTGTGAAATGACTACTTTGTAAGTTACATTCAGCAAGCTCCATTGCGATGTATTTGTCCCCCGATTCCCTTATTTTGGATGAATACAGACCACTTTCTTCATTTTATGCTGAATTATATTGAAGGTACAGCGCAGAAACAGACACACCAGTCTATTGATGGTTATGCTTCACATGAACCTACTCAATTCTAATTTATTTTACTCTCTAAATCCATATCCTTTCAAAACCTGTACTATCATTTGGTATAATGAATTCTGAACGTATTATAACTCCTTCGGATTTTTTGCTACCTCCCCCCTCTCATGGTGAATCGGTGGCTGGAGGAGTGGGCAACCTATAAAATGGCATGGGCCCCATGCCTGCTTAGAACTGCCCATGTTAAGGAATTCCACCAGCTGTGGGAAAGGCTCACACTGAGCATCTGCTTAACAACTGTTACTGCAGTGGGTTGCAGGAGTGGAATTGTCTCCTTAATTACCCCCTGAGCTCATCAGAGCACTAAGGTTTTCTCCAAACCCTCTGGTTTCTCCTTGCACAGTCCATGTACCCACAACAGGAATATTCTCTACATTCTAGATCAGAGTGGTGCTGGAAAAGCACAGCCAGTCAGGCAGCATCCGAGGAGCAGGAAAAATCGTCATTTCGGGCAAAAGCCCTTCATCAGGACTGAAGGCAGGGAGCTGCCAGCCATTTAAATGGGCCCATTTATCTCTCCACCCTGGAGACTCTCTGCCTTCAGTCCTGATGAAGGGCGTTTGCCCAAAACGTCAATTTTCCTGCTGCTCAGATGCTGCTTGACCTGCTGTGCTTTTCCAGCGCCACTCTAATCTAGACTCTGATTTCCAGCATTCAGCAGTCCTCACTTTTGCCTACATTCCCCACACTGCCATCCAGCTCTGGCTCCTCTTTGTTGGGCACTGGGTATACCCCCCTCCCCATGACATTGCTTAGGGCAGAGAGCTGCCAGCCATTTGTTGGTTGCAGCGCTCAGAGGAAGGACCTCCTCCCCAGATGGGGTAAGAAACCTTGCCTTAAGGGGGCTGTCGTACCCACAACGGACAGGTGTGTGTGAGTTCAGTGCATTAAACATCCAGCTTGGTGTTTGATAATATTCTTGTTGCCATTCATTGGAAACCTTGCTGTCACCTCCACCTCCACACCAAAACCTATTGGACTGGTTTTTCAGGGCGAGTTCAGGTTGATGTTCTGATCTCAGTTTGAGTTTGAAATCGATTCTGAAACCCAAATGAAATTAATGTGAGGACACCAGCTTCCCTGAATTTGGAACAGACTCTAGAGTTTAGATTAAATTCTGGGATTTAATGTAACTATTTGTCAGATTATGTTTGGATTAGACAGATCACATTGGATTAGAATTTATTTAGTTTTAGGATTGAAGTTCTGGTTAGAGTTAAGTTAGCTTCAGGTATAGACTGCAGGCTCATTCCCACTTTGTAATGTGTGTGTCAAACATCCGTGCTTTCTAAGTCTTCAATATATATTACTGTTGTTCAATTGCAGAGTGACAGGGAGAAATCTGAAGGTCTCCCGGTAGCTCCATTCATGGATCGCGATAAGGTTACAAAGCCCACAGCTCAGATTGGATTCATCAAGTTTGTCCTCATACCAACATTTGAAACACTGATGAAAGTAAGTGATGATTTGAAGATGCCGGTGTTGGACTTGGGTGTACAAAGTTAAAAATCACACAACACCAGGTTATAGTCCAACAGGTTTAATTGGAAGCACACTAGCTTTCAGAGCGCTGCTCCTTTATTAGGTGCTTGTGGAGGACACAATTGTACAACACAGAATTTATAGCAAAAGTTTACAGTGTGATGTAACTGAAATTATACATTGAAAAATACTTTGATTGTTAAGTCTCTCATCTGTTAGAATGACCACGTTAGTTTCATTTCTTTAATATGTAAATCACAAAACTTTTTTTAAACGTTACATTCTCAGGTTAACTTTAACCTGGCTAGCACCAATTGTTAAAGTTAACCTGAGAATGTAACTTTTAAAAATGTTTTGTGATTTACATATTAAAGAAATGAAACTGACATGGTCATTCTAACAGATGAGAGACTTAACAAGCAACCAAGGTACTTTTCAACGTATAATTTCAGTTACATCACACTGTAAACTTTTGATATAACTGCTGTGTCTTACAATTGTATACTCCACAACCACCTGATGAAGGAGCAGCGCTCTGAAAGCTAGTGCTTCCAATTTAATTGGACTATAACCTGGTGTAGTGTGAAAGTAAGTGAAGTTATGCACTTTGGAGAAATCAGACAGCCCGTTCTTTATTTAACACAAATATAACAGGTTATTCTGAAGACAAATAATGCGCTGGGCATTATGATAGGGAGACTGTAGTACAATGGGAGGAAGGTCTTTCTATAATTGTACAGGACTTTTCTGGAATCAGACCCGGGGTGGAATGCTCAGTTTTTATCTCTTTATTTAAGGTAGGGTTTATTTGCCTTGAAGGAATGCAGTAAAGGTTCACTGATTTTATTCCTGAAATGAAAATCGGGGATGTCATAGAGACATATAAGATGCTGATTGGGCTGGACAGGCTAGATAAGGGATGAATATTCCCGATGTTGGTGAAGTCCAGAAGCAGGTCTCACAGTCTAAGAATAAGGAATAAGTCATTCACAACTGAGATGAGGAAGAATTTCTTCCCGCAAAGTGTTGTGAACATATGGAATTGTCTACCATAAGAAGCTGTTGGCAATCCGTTCATTCAATGTATTCAAGAGGGAATTGGGAATGGCCCTTGTGGCTAAAGGTATCAAGAGGTATGGAGAGAAAGCAGGAATGGGATACAGAGATTGCATGATGAGCCATGATCATATTGCATGGTGGCACAGGCTAGAAGGGCTGAATGGCCTACTCCAGCACCTATTTTCTACGTTTCTATGAAAGGGTTGTCCTACTATAAGAGGTTGAGTCGAATGCATGTATACTTGTCAGAGTTTATAAGCATAAGAACTGATGTCATTGGGACATACAAGATTTTGAGGGATTTTGACAGGTTAGATGTTGAGGCATTGATGACACCCCCCTCCCCCTCAACCAGCTGGAGAGTTTAGAACACAGGGAATTAATCATAGAATTGCTTGAGTGCAGAAGGAGGCTATTTAGCTCTTTGTGTTTACACTTGGACACAGAGCCAGGGTAAGGAAAGCAGGAATTTCTTCACTCAGGGCTGTTAATCTTTGCAATTTTTTACACTTAGAGTCATAGAGACGTACAGTATGGAAACAGACTCATCGGTCCAACACAGACCAGATATCCCAACCCAATCTAGTCCCACCTGCCAGTGCCCGGCCCATATCCCTCCAAACCCTTCTATTCATATACCCATCCAAATGCCTTTTAAATGTTGCAATTGTACCGGCCTCCACCACTTCCTCTGGCAGCTCATTCCATACATGTACCACCTTCTGCATGAAAAAGTTGCCCCTTAGGTCTCTTTTTTATCTTTCCCCTCTCACCCTAAACCTATGGCGTCTAGTTCTGGACTCCCCGACCCCAGGGAAAAGACTTTGTCTATTTATCCTATCCATGCCCCTCATAATTTTGTAAACCTCCATAAGGTCACCCCTCAGCCTCCGACGCTCCAGGGAAAACAGTCCCAGCCTGTTCAGCCTCTCCCTTTAGCTCAAATCCTCCAACCCTGACAACATCCTTTTAAATTTTTTCTGAACCCTTTCAAGTTTCACAACATCTTTCCGATAGGAAGGAGACCAGAATTGCATGCAATATTCCAACAGTGGCCTAACCAATGTCCTGTACAGCCGCAACATGACCTCCCAACTCCTGTACTCAATACTCTGACCAATAAAGGAAAGCATACCAAACGCCTTCTTCACTATACTATCTACCTGCAACTCCACTTTCAAGGAGCTATGATCCTGCACTCTAAGATCTCTTTGTTCAGCAACACTCCCTAGGACCTTACCCATTAAGTGTATAAGTCCTGCTAAGATTTGCTTTCCCAAAATGCAGCACCTTGCATTTATCTGAATTAAACTCCATCTGTCACTTCTCAGCCCATTGGCCCATCTGATGAAGATCCTGTTGTAATCTGAGGTAACTTTCTTCGCTGTTCACCACACCTCCAACTTTGGTGTCATCTGCAAACTTATTAACTGTACCTCTTATGCTCGCATCCAAATCATTTATATAAATGACAAAAAGTAGAGGACCCAGCACCGATCCTTGTGGCACTCCACTGGTCACAGGCCTCCAGTCTGAAAAACAGCCCTCCACCACCACCCTCTGTCTTCTACCTTTGAGCCAGTTCTGTATCCAAATGGCTAGTTCTCCCAGTATTCCATGAGATCAAACTTGCTAATCAGCCTCCCATGGGGAACCTTGTCGAACGCCTTACTGAAGTCCATATGGATCACATCTACTGCTCTGCCCTCATCAATCCTCTTTGTTACTTCTTCAAAAAAACTCAATCAAGTTTGTGAGACATGATTTCCCAAACACAAAGCCATGTTGACTATCCCTAATCAGTCCTTGTCTTCTCAAATACACGTACATTCTGTCCCTCAGGATTCCCTCCAACAACTTGCCCACCACCGAGGTCAGGCTCACCAGTCTATAGTTCCCTGGCTTGTCTTTACCGCCCTTCTTAAACAGTGGCACCACATTTGCCAACCTCCAGTCTTCCGCCACTTTACCTGTGACTATCGATGATACAAATATCTCAGCAAGAGGTCCAGCAATCACTTCTCTAGCTTCCCACAGAGTTCTCGGGTACACCTGATCAGGTCCTGGGGATTTATCCACCTTTATACGTTTCCAGACATCCAGCACTTCCTCCTCTGTAATCTGGACATTTTTAAGATGTCACCATCTCTTTCCCTACATTCCATATTTTCCATATCCTTCTCTACAGTAAATACTGATGCAAAATTCTCGTTTAGTATCTCCCCTATTTTCTGCGGCTCCACACAAAGGCCGCCTTGCTGATCTTTGAGGGGCCCTATTCTCTCCCTTGTTATCCTTTTGTCCTTAATATATTTGTAAAACACTTTGGATTCTCCTTAATTCTATTTGCCAAAGCTATCTCATGTCCCCTTTTTTGCCCTCCTGATTTCCCTCTTAAGTATACACCTACTGCCTTTATACTCTGGATTCTTGTTATCTCATTTCTGAAGATTGAGATTGATTAGTCAACTATTGAGTATTTTCAAGGCTGAGAGACACACAGAGACTTTGGACTTACTACAGAAAATGCTAAAAGGAATCCATGGGTCTGCTGACATCTGGACTGAAAGAAACAAAATTAATATTTCAGGTCTGTGATTTTTCATCAGGACCCTGAAAAATTAGCCATGCTTATCACGCCACAGATGATGCCAGATTTGCTGAGCATTTGCAGCATTTTCTGTTTTTATTTATGATTTCCAGTCTCTGTAGAGTTTTGTTTTTGGACATGATGTAGTGTTCAAGCAGCAAGCTGAAATAAAGATCAAAGATTAGTCATCGTCTTACTGACTGGCAGAGTAGTCTCAAGAGGTGATATGGTCAACTCTAATTCCTTCCTTTGCTTTTATGCTGAAAGATTTTATGCTCATCCTTTTCATTAGGCCCAACATGTATCCCAAGCAGGTTTACCCTCAGGCTGCTAGTCAGTGAAAGGAGGGGCATGTTGTGTCTCATGGTCAGTATGTCAGTATAACTATAAGAGACATATTTGCGATATTATCACTATATCAATATGTTCTTGGATTGAGTGATGACTTGAAACATCTTGGTGAAAGAGTCTATGGAATTGTAATCTAAGTTGAAATAATTGAGGATGCATTGTGCAAAATTAGTTTGACATGAGATTGGCGGTATCAGTTAGTGGTTAGCACTGCTGCCTCACAGCGCCAGGGTCCCAGGTTCGATTCCAGCCTCGGGCGACTGTATGTGTGGAGTTTGCACATTCTCCCAGTGTCTGCGTGGGTTTCCTCCAGGTGCTCCGGTTTCCTCCCACAGTCCAAAGATGAGCAGGTCGGGTGAATTGGCCATATTAAATTCCCATAGTGTTAGTTAGAGGGAAATGTGTCTGGGTGGGTTACTCTTCGGAAGGTTGGTGTGGACTGGTTGGGCGGAAGGGCCTGTTTCCATACTGTAGGGAATCTAAACTCCCAAAGGTATCAGCATTGATTCAATTCAGCTTTTCAATCAGAACAGTTCAAGTGTTATTCCAGACATCTGAGTACAAAATCTGAACTGTTTCAGTGTAGGATTGAGGGACAGCTGCATCGAGGAGATACCTTCAGTTAAACCAAGGCCACATGTGCATCATAGAACATAGAACAACGTTGCGCCGACCTGTGAACTGTTCTCAGCTCGTCCCCCTACACTATCCCAAATCATCCATGTGCTTATCTAAGGATTGTTGAAAACTCCCTAATGTGGTTGAGTTGACTACATTAGCAGGTAGGGCATTCCACCTCCTTACCACTCTCTGCATAAAGAACCTGCCTCTGACATCTGTCTTAAATCTATCACCCCTCAATTTGTAGTTATGCCCCCTCGTACAAGCTGACGTCATCATCCTAGGAAAAAGACCTTCACTGTCTACCCTATCTAATCCTCTGATCATCTTAAATGAATCTTCCATTGGCTGGGCATAAAAACATGATTTGAAGAAAAGCAAGAATGCTTTCCTGATGTTCTACCAGGCATTTATTCCTTAACCAACGTAATGCAGATTACTTGGTGAATTATTTTAGCTATTTGTGGGCTCTTGCTGAGGCATAATTTGATCGTCCCACAACAACTTTTATATCTGTATAAGCATCTTTAAAATTACAGAAAGCCCCCAGGAGCATTAGAAAGCAAAATTGACATTAGACCTTATAATGTGATATTCAGGAAAATGTCCAATGGTTAAGAAGGTAGGGATTTAATGAGTGTTATAAACTCACTTATATTGACACAAGCACTTTGAAAGATCTCAAAGTAAAGAAAACTCCTGTTCAAGTGCAACTGTTTTTCTCATGAAGGGAAAATGGCACAGTCAGCAGGGCTCCTTTAATATTACATCGAAGGCATATTTTGGAAGTAGTGTAAAGTCCAGTCCTGAATTTTACGATATTGAATATATAATATGGGGAGAATGCTAGATACTTTCAGATGTCTCCCAAAAATCTGTTACTTTAAATTTTTGCCTAGCATGCAATAGTATGCTAACATGCATTACATAATGTTTGTGGCTGATTAAGTTTGATTATTACAGGATCACCATACCACTCCTGTATTGTAAAGTGACTTGTTCTAATCATTCTATGTTTGTTAAGTTGTTCCCACAGATTGAAGAAGCCATGGTACAGCCTCTCCGAGATTCTAGGGATCGCTATGAAGAGCTAAAGCAGATTGATGATGCCATGAACGAGGTAAATAATCTGTAGTTGTTGTAGTCAATCTAATATGATTAAATCTCAAGTTACCTCAGTTGTCATATGTAAATCATGGTATTTAATAATAATCCACTTTAAAACTGGAAAATTATGCCTTTGTAAATTGCATTTGTGACACTGACCAACTGCAGTGCCTTCTTCATAAAAGAAAAGGCACCATTTGTACACAACCTCAGGGCATCCTAAGGGGTGTTACAGCCAGATAACTATTCTCAAACGCAGAATGATTTAGCAGAAAAGGTCTCCATTCAGCCTATCATGCCTGTGATGGTGCTTTGAAGGAGCAATGCCATTGGTTTCACTTTCCTTCTTTTTCTCCATCGCCTTGCAGATATCTCCCCTTGCCGCATTTTTCCAAGTCACTTTTGACTGTCACTATTCAATCTGTTTTTAACTGCTCTTTCAGACAGTACATTGCTGGTTTTGAGAACTTGCTCAGTAAAATTGCATTTCCTCAGGTCACCTTTGCTTTTTTTTTTGACTAATTGTCTGAAGTGTGTACAGACATTGGGTACAGACATTTCCAGTTTCTTCGCATTTTCACTATAAAAGACCTCCATGGTTTTGAACAGTTAAATCATCCATTAACATTCCTTGTTCTAAGTTGATCAGCCCTGTTTCACCTTTCATCCTGAATTTGAAATTAATTAATTTCATACAGAGGTTAAAAGATCACTTAGACAAAGTCCAAGCCTATATTTTTCTAGGGTCTAGATTAGAGTGGTGCTGGAAATGCACAGCAGATCAGGCAGCATCCGAAGAGCAGGAAAATCGATGTTTCGGGCAAAAGCCCTTCATCAGGAATGAAGGCAGGGTTTGCCTATATTTTTCTAGTCAGAGTTTTATTTAAAGTTACACATCAAAAAAAACTAATGCCATTATTACTTGTTCCCCATGTTTACAGACCTAGTCAATTTATTTCAAAATTATCATCTTATCAAAATCCTACTCCCTGGTTCCAATTGGTTTCTAAATCCATGCCAGACCCTGATTAATGATAACAGTCTCTCTTTTTGTCTTTTTATAAAAATAAATTGAAATATGTCCAATAGAAATGAAAAACAAACCAAACAAAGTAGAAAATGATAAGATATTGTGCAGATTGACAACATTTGATATTCCTGGGCTTAACTGTACATTAAAGTTTAAATTATGTTTTTTTTTCAGTAGTTTTAATAGCTTCTTCCCCCAAAAGGAAAAATTATAAACCTTAATGCACTTGAAAATACAAATTTGCATCAGAAGCATCATTAAAACCCATAACTTTCATGTTCTTGAAATCTCCCAAAGTTTGAAATTTCCAAAGCAGTGCTCCATTTCGATTATTTTCAACATTTTGTTCACCCACATAATGTTTTTCAGTTTGAGATCTTTTGTACTCAAGTCTAAGACCTCAAAACTGGCACCAAGCCTCAATTGGTGCCCAACCAATACAACTATCTAGTTTGGCTTTGCAATTCTTTCCATTCAGTTTTGGAAGCTGCGACATCGTTTTGAGGAGCCATACTTTGCCTAACGGCCATGGGGTTAAAGCTTCTAAATAAAATTGCTTATGCAAAGTGACACTTGACTCATTCTGTCTGACTTTTACTCCTATCGATTTAAAGCTTGACTTAAAATTTTGAATTCCTTTATAAAGTTTATTTATGACAATGTTTTCAAACTCCTTGCTCACCGCCTTCACAAACTCATCTACATGCGTCATAAAGATGCCTGAAAGCTATCTGTCCTGGTGCCAGTAAAACATGGAAGGGTGTGCATTCAACTGAAGACAATTTAAAAAGTTGAAACTTTTTGAGAAGTCCGGTTGTCTAGAAGCATCGGTTGGGTCATTTACACATTTATTTTCTTTCCAGATTGTCCCCACTGCATTTGACACCCCTTTTTCGAGCTTATCTCCTGACAGATATGTCGCTGTAATGCCAATTGATTTACATTCCCTCGTATTTGTTGCTAACAATGTCAAGAAAATCTTCCAAATTGCTTTCCGTGACATTGGTCTCTTTACTGTTCGAACTTGCCTCCTTGTTTTTTTCTTCAAACCTTGTGCCACTGGTTTTGCTTTTGCTTAAATTCCCATCTGGTGAAACTTTTACTTTGCATATCTACCAATGGGATGGGGCTGACTGTCACCTATCCAGCACCCCGCTATATCTCTCCACTTCGTAATTCTCACTGTCTTTCAGTAAACTATATCCAAGATGTTTATAGCCACTAAAACCTCCTGATCGTAAGGGGGTTCTGCTCCAGGTGGCATCCCCTATCAGTGTTAAGCTTCTTGACCGTGTAAAGCTGCACCACTATCTTGCCGAGCATCTCTCTGTTGGCTGTCACTGTTTGATCTCCGCTCCAACTAGTTGGATTCTGTTTGACTGTTTGTGATCTTGGCGAAACTGAGGACTGGAGATCAGAGTCAAGATTAGAGTGGTGCTGGAAAAGTACAGCAGGTCAGGCAGCATCCGAGGAGCAGGAAAATCAATGTTTCGGGCAAAAGCCATGTTTGTGATCTCTTTCTAGGGACATGTTCACTCCTAGAACCATTACCTAACCTTACAGTGCATTCTCTTGGCCTCATTTTTTCAATTATGTTTTGTGATGCTTATAATGGTTTATTACTTTTTATTATGTTCCCAATCCACGGCCTTAACCTCCCAACTCTCATCGTGTACATTACAATTTTCAGTGGCCTTCCCAGCTCGACTTATAATAATTACATTTCTTAATTAACTTGCCCCCTTCTGTAAATATTTAACTTTATTACCTACATTTGGTGGTTGCCCTTTGGGATCGATATCCTCATTTTGATAATCAAAATTAATCTGCCCTTCATCATACAATCTGTCAACTGCAACTGTTTGATCCTTGTAGCTTCAGTAGGTTGCAGTGTCATGAAAAGTACCCAATTCCTTTTTACTTTCTGTAATTCATCTAGAATTGGAACATTTGCAATGCAAACCAAACAACCTCAAACAATCCAGTTTCCATGCTGTGCAAACAGTAGTTTGCTGTCATTACTAATAATCTTTCTCAGACCTCTCCAATCTTTAAGCCCCCCTTTTGTCTAAGAAACTGTTTCCCTGATTGAAGTTGGTTTTCAATGGCCTGACTTTCTGTGTTAAATATCATCAATTTCAGAGACATTGACTTTAATAAAGGCTTTCTGACTGCCTGCGAGCTCATTGTGATCCTTCCTTTGCTGGGGGCTGATTCCCTTCAGAACTTCCAGATTTCTGCCAAAAACTCTGATCAGCTGCAGAGAAATTCGAAACTTGGATGATTCACACTTTTTCGGATTAAAAATTCGTCAAAAATATCCAAGTTTTCTTTTATGTTTTGGTGCTCTATTGGAGTGACTCGAGTGACAATAATGTATTGTTTTAAAGTCTCTCCAAAAGTTTAAACTTAGTATTCTTACTTATAAATGCTATTGCATGAAAATGCAGCATGAAATTCTTCCAATGAATCTTTTATTTCAGTGAACTAGCAAAATTGTACAGTTATTTCTTTCAAAAATCAAATTCTAAATATTGCTTGCTGAGGTTTTGCCACTTTCAAAATGGTGGTTTGCCACTTTCTGTATGATAAATTTGCCTTCTGCAGTCGTAATAGAGATTTCTTGCTACTTCAAAGACAAAACTAATTTTCCCCACCTTCATGTGCCAAAGGACGTTACTCATCGCCTTGCACAATTATTAAAGTTTATTGGCTGTGGTCTTAACAAATCCGCCTGACCAAATCATGATTAAAATCTTGATTGAATTGATCTAAAAGTCCTAAATTCATGTAACTATCTTCTTTGGTTGGACTCTTCATTCAAATCTTTAATTTTTTTTGTCCTCTTAAAAATCTCCATAAGTTTTCAAAAGCTGTGGTGTCAGTATAAATTTTCGACACATTGTTCCACCTGCTGTAGTTATACTTCATGGAGACTAGTTGGATTTAGAGTGATGATTGATTTGATGGGTAAGTACACCCTGTCTTCTTTCCTTCTCAGCCTGTTCTTTTGTACCTTTATCGGAAAAGATCCCTGAGGGAATCATAACTTTATTCACTAAGCTCCCAATTGCTGCACAATGTTGCTTTCTCTAAGGTCTCTCTCATCCCAGCGTAGCTCCCTTTGACTCGTTTCCTAGTCTACATCATGTTCACTGCAGCTCTTACCAGCTTTGAGGTGAAGGTTTGGTTTCTGCTCTGTCACTTTAGCCGTACTGCTGTTCTCACGAGTGCTGCTGACCAACTGTTTGTTTAAAATAATAAATTCATTGGATTTCAAAAGCATTTCTTCTGGGTCAAATGAATTCTCTCCACTGTTATTACCTTAAGGAATTTCAACAGCGGTACCCACAATAGATTAACATGTCCTGTTAGGCTCTGGGTAACAAACACTGTTGACTTGTAGTTGGGTTAGTTTGTTATCAATAATCCTCCTTCACGCACCAAGACTAAAAGCCTGTTTCATTAACTGTGGTAGAGGATTAAACTACTGGAAAGTCTTAAGAAAAACTTGTCTTTCATACCCTGTGTAATTTATTGCACAATAGCAGGTACAAAAAGAATTAACTATTTAGGCTAGTAATTACAATTGTCAGAAGCTGGAGATGATGTACCTGTCTCATTCATAATCCTGTCCAGGACTGTCTGATTGTCCATCAAAGACACCATCAGATTGGGTGAAGCTAATGCAAACTCAACATCAACTATTCTAAAAACTTATACAACATCATTCTAAAGTTTGTCATACTTTCCTCACTGCTTCCTGCATCGCTGTGTTTTGTGCCATCTGCATACTTTGAAAGCTGTACCCATTAATATATATTGAATGTCTCAACAGCAACGTCTAGGTAACCTGCCTCCAGTCTGAAAACAAACATTCAATACCACTTTCTAGCACTTAGCCAATTTCATATTCACACATTCACTTTCACTTTAATATTGTGTGTTGTAAGTTTGCTTCCCAGTCTACCCATGTGGGTACTTTATCAAATTTGTTTTGGAAATCTGACCAACACTCATTACGCTTATCATTACACCATCAGATAATGCTGTTATTACATTATTGAATGGACACACACTGTCAACCTGAGGGAGCTTTGTTTGTGACAACCATTCATTAACATTTCTCTAAAACCACGGCTTTTCCTTTTTGCAACATTCATTTGTCTGTCTCCTCTATGTCTGAAGCCGTGCATGGCTTTAACTAATCTTTTTCCATATTTCTACAATAATACTATGAGCTGACCATTGGTAACTCCCGGTGATTTTTGTTTCTCCTCCTCTTCCTAAGAAGCCGACTTTCTCCAACTGTTATCTGTCTTGACAATGAAGTGAGGATAAAAAAGACTCAGAGGACAGGCTGTTCAAACTCTCATTTTCCTTTTGTTGCATTCCATGTTGATCTCACTCATGTGTTCTCTATGTTGTTCTTTTTTTCTGAAGGGGTGAGGCATTACTTTAAGCTTGTCTAATAAGTCAGGCCTAGCACTAAACCTTAGGGAATGGAAATCATACACTTAGCAAGGGGGACCATTTCCAATAAAAGAAACAATTTCCATCAGTAATACCAATTTGCCAAACTTGAGGACATGTGAAGCATCATCCTACACTTCCTCATCACCTTTAACTATGCACCTCAGATGTGCCTCCAATGATGGCAGAAATATTATAATGAGCTGACTCCACCTGATATTCAGATCCTCCAGTGGAGTGAGAATCATAAAATTTCTACAGTGCAGAAAGGGACCATTCTGAAATCCCACGCAGACGAACCTCACATTTACCATGGTTAATTCAAGCTCACTATGGGGCAGTTTAGCATCACCAATTCACCTAACCTCTGCACATCTTTGGACAGTAGGAGAAAATTAGAGCACTCGGTGGAAACCCACACAGACACGGGGAGAAATTCCACACAGGCAGTCGTGCGAGAGTGGAATCAAAACCAACACTGAGACAGCAGTGCCAACCATTGTACAACCATGCCACCCATCAGAAAAGTAACCAAGCAGGGACTTGAATCCTGGGCCCTCAGATTAAAAATCTGATGCTCTTCCAACTGAGCCACTCAGACTCAACCATTATTGAGGAAAGACGTGGGCAAATCAGAATTTGGCAGAAGTAGGGGGAGGGGGCAAGGAATTTTGGTCCCAAGCACATTGTAGTATGAAGGGCATTCTAGCCCACTATGGTTACTGTTGAAGATAAAGGTTGTAACAATCTTCATTTTAAGGTCCATGGTGTTTAAAAGCATTGCTACATCACATTGACCACAATAAATTTTTTTTCACTTTACAAGTTGCGGAAGAAAACAGAAAATATTCCCCTTGGATGGAAGAAGAAATGATTTTCTTCGTAAGTAGATTTTGGAGTATTGTCACTCTTTCAACAGTCTAGGGCTCTGAAACAAAATAATGAGAATCCAAATTCAGATGAGAAAACTTTAAAGGAGTTTAGAACATAGAACAGTACAGCACAGAACAGGCCGTTCAGCCCAGGATGTTGTGCCGACCACTTATCCTCATGTATGCACCCTCAAATTTCTGTGACAATATGCATGTCCAGTAGTCTCTTAAATGTCCCCAATGACCTTGCTTCCACAACTGCTGCTGGCAACGCATTCCATGCTCTCACAACTCTCTGTGTAAAGAACCCGCCTCAGACATCCCCTCTATACTTTCCTCCAACCAGCTTAAAACTATGACCCCTCATGTTCGTCATTTCTGCCCTGGGAAATAGTCTCTGGCTATCGACTCTATCTATGCCTCTCATTATCTTGTATACCTCAATTAGGTCCCCTCTCCTCCTCCTTTTCTCCAATGAAAAAAGTCCGAGCTCAGTCAACCTCTGCTCATAAGATAAGCTCTCCAGTCCAGGCAGCATCCTGATAAACCTCCTCTGAACCATCCAAGGCGACCAGAACTGGATGCAGGATTCCAAGTGCGGTCTAACCAAGGTTTTATAGAGATGCAACAAGATCTCACGACTCTTAAACTCAATCCCCCGTTAATGAAAGCCAAAACATCATATGCTTTCTTAACAACTCTGTCCACTTGGGTGGCCATTTTAAGGGATCTATGTACCTGCACACCAAGATCCCTCTGTTCCTCCACACTGCCAAGAATCCTATCCTTAATCCTGTACTCAGCTTTCAAATTCGACCTTCCAGAATGCATCACCTCGCATTTATCCAGGTTGAACTCCATCTGCCACCTCTCAGCCCATCTCTGCATCCCGTCAATGTCCCGCTGCAGCCTACAATGACACCTCCAACCTTTGTGTCATCTGCAAACTTGCTGACCCATCCTTCAATGCCCTCATCCAAGTCATTAATAAAAATTACAAACAGTAGAGGCCCAAGGACAGAGCCCTGTGGAACACTACTCACCACTGATTTCCAGGCAGAATATTTTCCTTCTACTATCACTCGCTGTCTTCTGTTGGCCAGCCAATTCTGTATCCAGACAGCTATGTTCCCCTGTATCCATTCCTCCTGACCTTCTGAATGAGCCTACCATGGGGAACCTTATCAAATGCCTTGCTGAAGTCCATATACACAACATCCACAGCTCGACCCTCATCAACTTTTCTAGTCGCATCCTCAAAGAACTCGATAAGGTTTGTGAGGCATGACCTGCCCCTCACAAAGCCGTGTTGACTGCATTTAATCAAGCCATGCTCTTCCAGATGGTCATAAATCCTATTCTTTAGAATCTTTTCTAACACCTTGCAGACAACAGACGTGAGACTTACTGGTCTGTAACTTTAAATATTTTTATCTTCAAGTATTCAAAATTGTTTTTCAACTGGGATTATTATACAGCCAACGTGAATATGGTCAACACTGGTGTACTGGGAAAATAGAAAGATGGATCAGAGATTGAGCTAAGAATGGCTAGTAGCCATTGGTCTGTGAAGTTGACCAGAGAGCAGCAGACTTGATAAAGGACAATAAAATTATGTACAACTGCTGAAGCAAAAATCACCATTACCAGGAGAAATAGCTCCAGTAATACAGATTGGGATAATTAATAATAACAGGGACAGAATAATAACTTAGAATTTCTGTTGACCATCAGTTGAAGTTGAAGCTCTGTGATAAGAGAGTTAAAAATAATGCTGGAGCAAATTATATCTGTACCAGGGATGTGATTGTACAATATGCAGCATAATCCTCAGTGAGTTTCTTATTAAGAACTATTCAATTAGTTTCATTCTCATGCTCTTTTTTCATAACATTATACATTGTCCCTTTTCAAGTCTGTATTGAATTCTCCTTTGGAACTACAGATCTCTAAGGCTCATACATTTCAAAACAGTAAGGATATGCCTTCCCAAATAATAGCTCAGTTACTAAATGTGCTCCTGGTGTCAGTCTGAGTCATGCAAACAGGAAATTCTCTGGTATTCTCTTTGTCCACTTACTTAACCTTAGCTGTGTTCATAAGCCAAGCTTCCTCCATGCCCGTGCGCTAGCGAGAAAAATAAATCCTAATCATAAGTGTGTCCTGCTAGAAATATTGATTTCTGAAAGATGTGGATCATTTGTAGAATTCCCACAAGGTTGTGTAGTGTGTTGCACTTGCAGTTCAGAATTCCATATGTAAAATGGATATCAGGTAAATTTCCAGAGGTCAGGCAGTGCTCAAGGCACCATACCCCAGCAAAAATCCAGGATTCTTCCCATGGCTGGATGAAGAGGGGGTCAAAATAGTCAAAGTACCAAAGGGCTTATATCCAAAGAAAGATAATAGTTTGATTTAAAACTATATTTTCATTTCAGGATTTCAAACTACAGTTATACTTCTGGCTCTTCCACCTGGCTTGAAGAAAATATTGGATATTGATAGAACAGCTATCAAGTTGAGTGAAATCACGTCAATTTATCCTTTAACTTTTGCAACTAGATAAAGATAAACTGCAGAACCATAATTAAATTCAACCAACACTTGGAACATAAGTCAATGGTTTTCCACTGAATTTTGGAATCGGGTTAGGTTTTTTTTTTAAAACATTTTGTAAGATTGGGAAAAACAAAAATCAGTCAGTCTCAGAATTCTGGAAGTTTATTCTAATTTCACAACATTTCATTTTTAATTAATAGTCATTGGATAAGTTGTACCTGCCACTAAACTGGAATCTCCAAAGTCAGAGGAACACTGGTATTCAGAACTGTAATAAAGTATAATTACCTTATCAGGTAGAGAAAATGCCCCTTTCCCTTACCATTTCGTCACCCCAGTAAACACTAGCACAAATAACCAAAACTCCGGAACACCTTGCATTGTGCCAAGAGACGTTTATTGACATAAAATCTCTACAGTGCAGAAACGGGCCATTTGGCCCATCACGTCTGCACCAACCCTCCAAACATCATCCCACCCAATCCCTGTAACCTTGCATTAACCATAGCTAATCCCTCTAGCCTACACATCCCTGGAAACTATGGGCAATTTAGCATGGTCAATCAATTTAACCTGCACGACTTTGGACAATGGAGGAAACCCCCCACAGAAACCTGCAAACATATCTCCACACAGGCAGGCACCCAAGGGTGGAATACAAACCCATGTCCCTGGTACAGTGAGGCAGCAGTGCTAACCACTGAGCCACTGTGCCGCCCAGTTGTGGTAAAGTTGCACAGTGTCCCCAGTGTTGCCTTTCGTGTTCCTGAGATTGGCTGAATAACTAGATTAACCACAAACATAGTAAATGAGATACTTTCTGTACCAGCTACGCTTGAAAATATGTTCTATAAAATCACTATTTAACAACTGAAAATCCCAACCAATAATGCACCACCTAAAGCAATAGTTTACTCGCTGATATATCTTACTGTTTGAAGATTTACCGGCACACCAGAATAGATGTACAGGTAATTAATTTTGCTACACTGGGTTTGTTTTAATTTAAATGTGGCTGTCATGTATTCACATAAGCATTACATCAAATAAGGAATCATTCAATAAAATTGTGGATGTTTTGAATCGAAGAAGTGTCTTGTGCCTGAACACTGCTCTCATTCTGTTTTAAAAAATTCTCAAGGTCAGGTTCGTAGGAGAGTAGTCTGACACAGAACAAACGACCAAGAGGCGAGTCTGCTAGAATATGCTTCAGCTTTTTATTCCTCGCAGCGTCGCCAAAACCAGGTCTCATCTTACAACGGGTCTGGCTTATACTCACTCTACATGTTACCGGAACTGGGAGCCGTCAGTTCTCGTAGAGCGGTTGCCAACAACCCACGCTCGGCGGTTAAACGTAACCCCGGAGCAGACTCCCCGAACTGGAGACTTTTCCAGCTGATATACTCTTTTCCAGATATAAACATTCATGTGAACAGCAGAGCAAGGCTAAAAAACACATTCCATTCTGGTTACATACAGATAAGAAGATTCACACGGGGAGGTGTGAAGCAACACCTCCATTCCGGTTAGATTCACACATGTATTGGGACATAATTTTTAACCGTTTCACCACATTCCACTGCTTGGAATTTTACACCACATTCCACTGCTTGGCCCAATACATGTGTTACATTATGCTTAATTCAGTTCAATTCGTTTCAGTTAATTTCAGTTCAGTCAATTCAGTGTAGTTCAATTCAGCTCAGTTCAGGTCTGTTCAGTTCAATTCAATTGTGTTCAATTCAGTTCCGTCCATTTCAATTCAATTTAGCTCAGTTCCATTTTGTTCCGTTCAATTTGATTCACTTCAGTTCCACTCAGTTCAGTTCAGTTCAATCCCATTCAATTCTGTTAACTCCGCTTCAGCTTTTTGGACATGCCCACATCCTCCGCAGTACCCCAGGCAAGGGGTTCTTCGGCAGGACTGGGATCCTCTCAAGGGTGGACAGCAGCGACCCTGGGGTTCCTCCGGTCGCCCCCCCACCATTTCTCAAACAAACTGCCACGTCATGCCATCCCGGGACGGTCGGGACCTCCACAGTTTGTTCTTCTGGTTTCTTAGTCTTTTTCCAAAACATTGTTCTGTATCAAAATCTCTCCTCAATTGCGATTGATCCTGCCGACTACGCCAAATGTTTTAAAAAATTCTCAAGGTCAGGTTCGTAGGAGAGTAGTCTGACACAGAACAAACGACCAAGAGGCGAGTCTGCTAGAATATGCTTCAGCTTTTTATTCCCCGCAGCATCGCCAAAACCAGGTCTCATCTTACAACGGGTCTGGCTTATACTCACTCTACATGTTACCGGAACTGGGAGCCGTCAGTTCTCGTAGAGCGGTTGCCAACAACCCACGCTCGGCGGTTAAACGTAACCCCGGAGCAGACTCCCGGGTCTGGCTTATACTCACTCTACATGTTACCGGAACTGGGAGCCGTCAGTTCTCGTAGAGCGGTTGCCAACAACCCACGCTCGGCGGTTAAACGTAACCCCGGAGCAGACTCCCCGAACTGGAGACTTTTCCAGCTGATATACTCTTTTCCAGATATAAACATTCATGTGAACAGCAGAGCAAGGCTAAAAAACACATTCCATTCTGGTTACATACAGATAAGAAGATTCACACGGGGAGGTGTGAAGCAACACCTCCATTCCGGTTAGATTCACACATGTATTGGGACATAATTTTTAACCGTTTCACCACATTCCACTGCTTGGAATTTTACACCACACATTCTCACTCACACTGCAAACCATTTGAAATTATTGCAGAAATCATAATCAGCTGATCTGTTTGAAAATTGGTTGCTTTTTTTATTTGAAATGAAAGCTTTGTTATGCTAACTATACAAGGTAAGTACATTTTGTTACGATATCTGTGAAAACTGATAATGTTTAAAAAGAAATGCGAACTTCTGGCTAATAGCTGGAAGAATGGCAATTAGGAATTTTAAAAAACATTTAAAAAACAAATGATTTAAACTCTATTGATTAAACACTTTTTTTTGTAACATGTTCTTAAAGCTGCAGAGTGGAGAGATCTCACAATTATCACATGTCACATTTTCCACAGAATTACACTTCTTATATGTTTCCCCAGTTTCCTAATGGATTCTCATATGCCTACATTACTGCATGTTAATTTTAATAACCTTTCCTTGGTTCATAGTGAGTTTCCTAATTCAACCACCATCTGTTGACTCTTCTCCACTTTGGCCATGACAGAAAAATACCTTCCTGAATCTGTGATGGCGTAAGGCTCTTTGCCTGGAGAGAATTCCCTTCTCATATCCAGATGTAGTAACTTACAAACCCAAGCAGCCTATTGTCTCTGCTGCCTACATAGAATTATATGTGATATTCACTGATTTATAGGGAACCTTGTAACCTGATCTCAAAATGGCTTCCTCTGTCCTAAATGTGCATTATTCTTACATTTGGAAATGATAATTAACTAACTTCTTTTATCTTAAGAGTAAATGAACCACTTCCACCATAATTCATAGCCTAATATCAACTACATCTTTCTGAGTCTTTTGAAAACTCAGAGTCTACTCATGGCACATCCAGATATTTTCCAATTAATCTGTTCAGAGATGTTACTGCACACCACTGGAGCATGAACCTGAGCCTCCCAGCTCAGAGGTTGAGACACTACACTGTGCCCCAAAAGCTGCCAATGCACATTCAGAGATTTTCTAATCAACCTGTTCAGATAAGTTATTACCCATCTCTAGAGCAGCTGGGACTTGAACACAGCTGTCCTGGTTCAAAGGTAGGGACACTACCATTATGCCACAAGAGCCCATTGCACACTCAGAATCTCCAAGTATAAATATTTTGTACCTAAATCTCAGTAAAACAATCTAGAATTTCCTTTAATCTCTAACAATCAACCCACCCAGTCTTACTGTCAGGAAGATTACACATGATGACCTTCATTTACACTAAAATATAAGCTACAGTCTCAAACTATTAACCTCAAAATATTTCAAAATATTGTGACTTTATAGTGCATAAAAGGCTTACCAAATATTGACTTGTTGAACCAAAAGAACAGTCAGATCCTAGGCTTGGTTCACAGTTTATGCTGGCTATTTGTGGGGTACAGTACTGATCTAGTGAGAGAGGCAAGGCGTGATGGGAAAGAATGGGATGTGTGGGGAAGGGGAAGAAGCAGATCAATTTCTTATTCACAGCCAATTCTGCAACAAGCCCCTGATAAGCACCAACATCTTCAGGATAGCAGGTAAATTGAATGAGAATGTTTTGGCGATGTGGAGAAAAGAATTCATGATTTATCTTAGACTGCATGAGAGGAAAACCTGTTATAAAATCTGCAGCAGAGTTGTAGTACATCTCCAAAAGAGCAGGTCTGCTCCTGGCATTTAGTCTTGCCTGATAAAAACAATCTCTAATCTGTGATTTTTTGCGGAACAGAAAATCAGGCACCATGTCGAATATTCTGAACTGCACCCTAATCCAGCAAGTCTGTGTGTAACATGAGGAGAATCTTATAATCTTGGGGTTCTTCCTATTCTTCAACTAAGATCTTTTATCTTTCTTTTAAAGAATGTTTTATTGTCAACACAACCTTTGGAATCCTTCTTCACCCAGAAAGACCTAGGCCACAATCCCCTTGTTTCCACTGTAATACACAATAGCTGCTGAGAAGGTACAATGCTGAGATTGTTCCCTGTTACCAAGGAGACAGAAACATTGTATCCTAGCAACAGCCAAACCAGAATTTCAGACTTAAATCAAACTGTGGGAAATTGTAGAATAGCTACCCAGAAGGATGAAGACTCAGCCTTTAAAAGCTCCAGATCTTTTTTTGCTGTGTTTCAGTACTCATCCAGTCTGGGCTCATCCCCCCTTTAAATTACAGGCTTGTGGATTCATGCTGATCAGAAATTAGCAAATAAATTTAGAAAAAACAGCACTTTGTTGAGGCCCTGTTAAAGGTTTGCCATAATCAATTTCTGAACAAACAGGGAATTACTGGTACAGCCATAATCAGAACTGTGTATCAAAGACCAAGTAGGACCTGTTGTAAATTAAGTTTAAAGAATAGAAAAATTTCACAGCGTCCCCACAGTACTGGAAGAATTAGATGTTCTCAAAATAAAAAATAGTGCAGACCCTCCAAAATATCCATTTATTGGTGCTTATAGTCCACACTTGCAAAGCCAACTTTTGTGTTATTCATTTAAAAGATGGGAAAAGGAACATCTTTAAATCACAGGACTGTGCAAGGACATGTTGCAGCTTTAAAATGGTGTTGCCTTATTCAGACAGTGGGGGAGGATGCTATACACCTCCGGTAAGTGCTCAGGGCAGGTTCGCCCAGTAATGGACCTTTTGTTTTTTTTTTATCAGCAACATCTTGTTAAATCTTTTCTGAACCCTCTCCAATTTAATAATGCTGTGGAGGTACTGGTGTTGGACTGGGATGGACAAAGTCAGAAGTCACATGACATCAGGTTATAGTGGAACAGGTTTATTTGAAATCACAAGCTTTCGGAGCGCAGCTCCTTCATCAGGTAAAGTCGACAGTCTGAGAAATGAAGGCAAACATGCCCAAATGCCGCCTTAATCTGTCTACCTGAAACTCCACTTTCAAGGAACTATGTACTTACATTGTTTGGCTTTCTTATTTTTTAATTAAGATAATTTTCTTCTGAAAAATGTCCCATTATAGTTAATTAATTTAACCTGCATTTGTCTTATACCCATCCATACTCACTACGTCATGTGAACCTGCAGGTGGGAATGAGGGTGGCAGTTCTTTGAGTTCTTTGTGACACCACTTTCAAAGAACTATGTACAGTGGAACCTCGACTATCTGAATATCAATTATCCGAAAATCAGGAGATCTCGAGGTCCGGATAGAAACATTACATCACTGTTTCCAACAGTGATCACATCTTTTGTTGACAGTGATTAAACACGCACCATCTCCAAATGACTGATATCTCACCCTTTCTCTCTCCCCACACTTTCCCTGGAGTTCTACAGAGGGGTGTACACTAAACGCCCCCCGCTTCCCCAAATAATCTCTCTAACATTGTCCTGTTCAGGGCAAATGTAGGACCTCTTGAAAAGTTGCAGTTAAAGGTTGTGTGTGTGGTTGTGTGTGTGTGCGCGCTATTTGGAGACTTACCCCACAAAGGCAGCTGCAGCAGCAGCAGTAGTCTTATCGTTGGTGTACAGTCTGACTGCTCTAGAGAAGGGACGGGGATGGATGGGGTTGGGGAGCGGGGGGCGGAGTTGGATGGGGTTGGGGGGGCAGAGTTGGACGGGGTTGGGGGCGGTGTTGTACGGGGTTGGGGGGATGGTGTTGGACAGGGTTGGGGGGATGGTGTTGGACGGGGTTGGGGGAATGGTGTTGGACGGGGTTGGGGGGATAGTGTTGGACGGGGTTGGGGGGATAGTGTTGGACGGGGTTGGGGGGATAGTGTTGGATGGGATTGGGGGATGGTGTTGGACGGAGATGGGGGGACAGGAGGTGCGGTGTTTGACGGGGTGGGGGTGGTGTTGGATGGGGGTGGGGGCACGGTGATGGACAGGGTTGGGGGGGTGGTGTTGGACAGGGTTGGGGAACAGGGGGTGAGGCAGTGTTGGACGGGGACGGGGCCAGGGGGGGCAGTGTTGGACGGGGTTGGGGGGATGGGGGATGGAGTTGGGAGACGGGGGGGGAGAGTTGAACGGGTTTTGGAGATGGGGGTTGGAGTTGGACAGGGTTGGGGGACGGGGGAACAGAGTTGGGAGATGGGGGGCAGAGTTGAACGGGTTTGGGAGACGGGGGGGTTGGAGTTGGACGGGGTTGGGGGACGGAGGCGGAGTTGGACAGGGTTGGGGGGGCGGTGTTGGATGGGGGCGGTGGGCAGTGTTGGGGGCGGGGGCTCATGCACTGTGTGCTGCTACAGTCTCCTGAATAGGAAGCAGACTTTAAAAACTCCAAGCCCCAGAGGAAACGCATTTAATCGATTAACCAAATAATCGATTATCCGAACGTAATAGTGCCCTCCCATCTCATTCGGATAATCAAGGTTCCCCTGTACCCGAACCTCTGAATCTCTCTGTTCGACAATACTACCTAGGACTCTACCATTAACTGTATAAGTCCTGCCCTTGCTTGTTCATATCAAAATGCAATACCTCACAATTATTCAAATTAAACTCCATCTGCCACTCTTCAGCCTATTGGCCCAATTGATCAAGATTTCTTTATAATCTTAGATAACCTTCTTCAGGGTGTAGGTTTGCTCGCTGAGCTGTAGGTTTGATATCCAGACGTTTCATTACCTGGCTAGGTAACATCATCAGTGGCGACCTCCAAGTGAAGCGAAGCTGTTGTCTCCTGCTTTCTATTTATATGTTTGTCCTGGATGGGGTTCCTGGGGGGTTTGGTGATGTCATTTCCTGTTCGTTTTCTGAGGGGTTTGTAGATTGTATCTAGATCTATGTGTTTGTTTATGGCGTTGTGGTTGGAGTGCCAGGCCTCAGGAACCCCATCCTTCCATAAAGCCAATTATGTATCCAATTGCCAAGCTCTCCCTGAATCCCATGTGATCTAGTTTTATTAATCAGTCTACCATGCAGAATTTTGTCAAAGGCTTTACCAAACACCAAGTAGACAATGTCTACAACTCTGCCCTCATCAACTCTTTTTGTTAAATCCTCAATCAGGTTTGTGAGACATCATTTCCCATGCACAAAGCTGTCAGTCATTGTCTCCCCAAATACAAGCGAATCCTATCTTCAGAGGTATATGGGCCAAACACAAGCAAGTGAGACTAGTTTTAGTTTGGGAAACTTGGTCAGCGTGGACAAGTTGGACTGAGGAGTCTGCTTCCATGCTGAAATACCCTATAATTCTTCAGAGTTGAAGAGTGTAGTGCTGGAAAAGCACAGCTGGTCAGGCAGCATCTGAGGAGCAGGAGAATCACGCTCTTCATCAGGACAGGAGCAGTTATGTGTTCAGGAGTATTCAACATTGTAACGTGATTGGTGCCTGGACAAATTACCTCAGCCTTGTGTTTGGACAAACATTCAGTCTGTGAACAAGAAAACATCTCTCATGGTTTCCTGTGGAGAAGTAAAAGAAATCCCAAGTAGCTGGCTGCTCTCTCTGAAAGGAAAAAAAAGAGCAAAAGGCTTTCAGAGACACTGAAGGGGTAAATCCTTAACTGGTGAATGAAAAGTTGGGAATTGATGTGTCCACAACCTTGTATCCCCATCAAGGTGTTGAAAGGAACAGGGAGGAAACTAAAGGAAAACAGCTCATTAGCACCTGTCATCTGGCCAGGCATTGGAACTGCGTTTCAGACTTTTTTGTTCCTCCTCCAGCCATACTTTTTGCATCTTGCCTTGTCACTTTGTATGTGTATGTAATTGTTTTTTAAAAAGGGATAGAGTTCTGGAGGGTTATTCATGTTCTCCCATCAGTTAAAATTATCTGTTTGCAATAAACAAACTATTTTCTTGCTTAATACAGAATCCTGGTTTCTTTTCACATGGGTTCAACAATTCAAGTAAATTGATGACTTTGGATAGTTTGATTAAATCTTTTCACGTTTGTATCAACTCCAGGAATAGGAGGACTTGATTTCCAGTGCACCACCTGGAGAGTTTTGGCGCATGTGACAATCTCATGTGTTCCCTATCCACCAATCTCTTTACTCCCTCTTCCTTCAAACACCTATTTAACCTATTCTTAGTTTGATTTAGTCTCTGTTTCAATATCTCATACTGGCAATGCATTCTGCATGTTCACGAACCTCTAGGTAGAAGTCAAATTCTCCCCCGTTTCATGTCAAATTTCTTGCGGATAAGCTCCAGATTCTACAGTCATTTGAAACAATTTCTACCTGTTCCATTCTTTCATAATTTAAAATACTTATATCAAATCACTGCATAATCTCTTTGATTCCAAGTAACAGGCTAGATTTTAATATCTTTCTTTGTATTTTATTTCTTAGAAGACAGCAAACACAATTATTACATTAGATCTTGATGGAGTTCAAAATATTCAGGTTATATAGTGGATGCTGATTTGGTTAGCAAGTCCGTTCTCAGATTAGCTTATGCTTTTTTTTAACAATGGATAATATTTTGTTAAAATAATTAAATAAATTGTGCTTTTTCAAACTATGAGATTTGACTTTCTTTTTCTTTATTTATTTGTGGGACACGGACATCGCTGGCTGGGTCAGCATTTATTGCCCGTCCCTTGAGAAGGTAAGGGTGAGCTGTCTTCTTGAACCGTTGCAGTCCACTTGCTGTGAGCTGACCCACAATGCCATTAGAGAGGGAACTCCAGAACTTTGACCCAGCGACAGAGAATGAATGGTGATATATTTCCAAGTCAGGATGGTAAGTGACGTGGAGAGAATCTTGAAGGCAGATGTGTTCCCATGTATCTGCTTAAGTTGAAGAGCCATGACTTGGAGGTGCTGATGTTGGACTGGGGTGGACAAAGTTAAAAATCACACAACACCAGGTTATAGTCCAACAGGTTTATTTGGAGGCACTAGCTTTCGAAGCAGCGCTTCCAGATAAATCTGTTGCACTATAACCTAGTTGCAAGGTTTGTAGCTCAGGTTGAGGTTTAGGGTGTAGGTTTGCTCGCTGAGCTGTTGGTTTGATATCCAGACGTTTCATTACCTGGCTAGGTAACATCATCAGTGACAACCTCCAAGTGAAGCGAAGCTGTTGTCTCCTGCTTTCTATTTATATGTTTGTCCTGAATTGGGTTTCGGGGGTTTGTGGTGATGTCATTTCCTGTTCGTTTTCTGAGGGGTTGATAGATGGTATCTAGATCTATGTGTTTGCTTACGGCGTTGTGGTTGGAGTGCCAGGCCTCTAGAAATTCTCTGGCATGTCTTTGCTTAGCCTGTTCCAGGATAGATGTGTTGTCCCAGTCGAATTGGTGGTTTTTATCATCCGTGTGTAAGGCTACGAGGGAGAGAGGGTCGTGTCTTTTTGTGGCTAACTGGTGTTCGTGTATCCTGGTGGCTGACTTTCTTCCTGTTTGTCCTACGTAGTGTTTGTGGCAGTCCTTGCATGGAATTTTGTAGATGACGTTGGTTTTGTCCATGGGTTGTACTGGGTCTTTTAAGTTTGTTAGTTTTTGTTTGAGAGTGTTGGTGGGTTTGTGTGCTACTAGGATTCCGAGGGGTCTTAGTAGTCAGGCTGTCATTTCTGAAACTTCTTTGATATATGGTAAGGTGGTTAGGGTTTCTGCCTGTGTTGTGTGATTTTTAATTTAAAGGGGGCAGCTAAAAATCAATTGATAATTTTTTTGGAAAGTTATGTTTGGAAGAAAATTTCTTGTTAGCAATTTGTTTTGATAACCAAACAATTGCAATCCGTTCTGTCATCCCTTTTGACAACATTAACAAGCCAGTCACCTCTTTTGTGTTTCAACTTGTATTAATACTTCTCAACCAATGAAACATGTTGAGGCACAGAAACATTTGTATCTGCTTAGAGAGGGGACTATGTGCTTATTTGTGATACCTTTTAACAAACTCAATTGATTCATGTGTACCTGGAGGTTGTTGGGGATAACATAAGACTTTCAAGGTTGTTAGTACACTTCATAGGTGGATCAATGATCTATTCATTTTCTGTTTGAGGTAAATAGTTTGTTAGGGGCTCCAGAAATACAAGGAGAGGCAATATTACAAATGCCTGTGACAACCTTTTATGGTGAATACTAATTGGCAATAACAAACCAGACACACCCATTATTTTAATAGATAATAAACAATCACATTGATACCAGTCCCTCTGAATAAAGAGAAATATTTTGCTTTAGATTTTTTTTTGCCACAGTAGAAAGACCTATCATTTTTTTTACAATAGTTACAGGCAGTAACAAAGATTGTGCTGGAAAAGTAGCACAATGGTTAACACTACTGCCTCACAGCATCAGGGACCTGTGTTCGATTCCAGCCTCGGGCAACTGACCGCATGGAATTTGCACGTACTCCCTGGGTCTGTGTGGTTTGCTCTGGGTTCCTCTCACAGTCCAAAAATGTGCAGGTTAAGTGGATTGGGCATGCTAAGTTGTCCATAGTATCCAAGAATGGGTGGGTTAGCCATGGGGAAATGCAGGGTTAAAGGGATAGAGTGATATGCTTTTCAGAACATTGGGATGGGCCAAGTGACCTGCTTCCACACGATAGGGATTCTAATGTGCTTGTTTTACTCAAAAAAATTTCAATTATAGTCCTAATCTGCAATTATCATTATAAAATTCCAATACATTACAAAATATATCATATATTATAAAATTAAAATACAATTATAAATACTTTCTGTAATGTGATACACACAAAATACATATCACAGAAGCCATTTTATAAGTAGCTTTAAAAAAAAGTGATGCTTGTGATTTTGTTTGATGAAATAGTTAGAACAAAAACAGAAAAATTGCTCTAATAACACAGATATTACTTTAACATATACACTTGCAAATCCCCCTGCTCCCAGATTAGCACAGAACGGGCTATGTTTCTTTATGACCGCACAAATTTAATAAATATCTGTGCAGCAACCTGTATCTTGGCTTTTCCAGCAAAACCCATCTGTAGGATGATCAGCTGCCCCCCCCCCCCCCCCCCACCATTGTAGGCTGGGCATTGAAAGTTGCAAAAGGGAACAGGCAGGAAATTGTGTGTGTCAACCAATCTCAATCTTCTGCCAACTTTTGTTTGCATAGAATTGGCTATATAGTATGTGCTTGACTCGCTTATTTGTAGCACTGGAGCCTTAAGTCAGGAAATTCAACCTTATGATGCATTTGCAGACAACCTATGTCAGCTGTTTAGTGAAACTGTACATTTCTCCCTTAACAGCGTCCATTCTCTAATTCACAAAACTTTAGGGAACAAAGCAATCACTCCTCATAACTAAATCACAATGCAATATCTCAATCACTCAACCAAGAACTCTCATACTCACTCAGTAAATTCTCACCCAGCCCATAAAGAATCTGCCCTGAAATAACACCTTTTATATCATCCCAAAGTGTTTGACAGCCAATGTACTATGAGTGTTGTCGCAATTTTAAGAAACAACACTGATTCTCAAATAGCAAGATTCAACAATCAGAAATATCCAACAGGCAGTTTTACTGGTGCTGGTTTCAGGAAAATGTTGTCAGGGAGGAGAAAGTAGGGACTGCAGATGTTAGAGTTCAGAGTCGAGGGTGTGGTGCTGGAAAAGCACAGCAGGTCAGGCAGCATCCGAGGAGCAGGAAAGTTGACGTTTTAGGTATAAGCCTTTCATCAGGAATGAGGCTTGTGGGCCGGGGGGGGGCTGTGAGAGGGAGGGGGTAGGGATGAGGAGAAGGGAGCTGAGAGTGCAATAGGTAAATGAAGGTGGGGGTAAAGATGATATGTCGGAGAGGAGGGTGGAGTGGAGAGATGGGAAAGACGATGAACAGATCAAGAGGGCGGTGCCGTTGGAGGCTTGAGACTGGGATAAGTTGAGGGGAGGAGAAATAAGGAAACTGGTGAAATCCACATTAATTCCATGTGGTTGCAGGTCGCAAGGTGGAAGATGAGGTGTTCTTCCTCCAGGCATCAGGTGGCTAGGGTTTGGTGATGGTGGAAGCCCAAGACCTGCATGTCCTTGGTGGAGTGGAAGGGGGTGTTAAGTTATTTATCTGTACTTCTACAAATATCATCTACTGTATCCATTGCACCCGAAGTGGCTTCCTCTACATCAAGTAGACACAGCCAATTTGTGGATCGTTTCAGAGAGCATCTCTGGGACACCGGCACCAACCAAACCCGTAGCCCTGTGGCTGAACACTTGGTGGCATTCCCTAGGTAATGCAGAGGAAAGTCATCGAGGATAATGTGCTCAAATCTATGGAATGGTGTTTGGACTCATAAACATGTGACTGAGGGCAGAAAGCAATTGAGGAGCCATGGCTGATAACTGGAGACTAACCACGTGCTCAGATGCTGAAATAATTTCTCAAATACTCTCCCACAGATATTCACACTCTCTCTTTCTATTAACCCATTCAGCCATTAATCAATGCACTAATAATCACATTTTTTTTGCCAACAGACCAATCGCTTCCTGATATCTCAGGCAAGTAACCAATCTTTCATCCACCAAGGATCATTCATTGACTGATTTCATCATCAAGCAACAGAATTTAACAGGTGCTCAAACACCAGTTACTTATTTAATCATCCACTTAATGACTTGCAGCATGAATTACCCATGCTTATCGGCCACAGAATTACTTAATCAAGCCAATGTTTATAATAATCACCTTGCTTGATTTTTATCCTTTGTAAACTTTCTCTCCTTCCTTCATCTGTAAGTGCCGACTGCTTGCTCAAGTATAGATCATAGGCACTGCCCATCTCCATTCTGGGCATCATTCAGTCTTGACCTTGCTTTGTATTCAAAATCTTGATGGCAAGTGTTGGCAAGTTATTGGACTATTGAGGAATGGGAACCGAGCAAAGTCCTGTCATCACCAATACCCACATGTGTATAGCTTACAGAGGCCACTGATTTCCAATTTGGCACTGAAACCTCTTCCAACTTGGAGATGCTGAGAGAGGTATGATGCATTGTTCCCTCTGTTCCATTCATGTTATAATATTTCCTTTCAGGTTCCAAATAACATGCAGGCTAAGACCCCAATCATGTTGCTTTAAAATTACTGGCATCCGGGAGCGATTTGCCTATTTTCCGCAGCAATATCAGTAAAGCAGTTAATGATGTGCATGCAACATTACTGGGACATCTGTGGTGAATTACAGGGTTATAGTTTCACTGGTCTTTTTCCATGGTACTTCATTCATAATGTGAAATGTCCTTGTGGGTCTAATAACCCAGCAAAAATAATGGAATCGGAAATAAAGTAATGGCAGTGTTACTCTGTACACTATCCAGAGCTTAATTTGGGTGGGAGTGGGAGGTTTTTTGATAATGTTGACATCAGAGTGGGTTAGATATTAAGCTTTGTCATTCATGTTGTATGAATAAGATCAGCCCCAAGCTGACTGACAGATTCAACAAGTTTTCTAATATTTAAAAAAAAACTCTTGCTTGGAAATGTGCTTTTGCATTACTTGTTAGATTCATGTTTCAAAATTTGCCTTTAATTTAAATGTTCTGTAAATGCATTTTACATACTGCTTTTCAGCTTTGGGACTGGCCTCCAGCATAGTGAGTTTTTTTAAAAAATGTGTTTTACTTTCATAGTTGGTTATAGCATTGAATTTTCATTTAACAATCGCAACGTGGGCTGAGCTATTCTGGATGGTGAAGTTATGTTTTTTGTGAGACTTGGTTGTCTAACCGGTCAGAAAATCTGATTACATAGTTTGAATTGCCATCAGGTAATTAAAGTAAACCATGCTGTGTGCTTTGATGACGAAACAGCAATCTCCCTTTGGCTGAGAGCTGCACATCTCTCCAGGGAGTTTAGGGAAAACAGTAACTTGAATTTGTCACAGGCCGGATCTTATAGTACGTTCAGTGCTTTTATTTCATATTCCCATTTTTGAAATTACATATTGGGTCTTTTATACCAGGCAAAAAATACTAACCACTTAACTACCATCATTAAATTTTTGTTAATCTGTGTTATACCTCAGCATCTTCTCTCTAGTCAGACACAAGGACAGCCAGACTGATAACATCTGCCCCTTTGCTGCAGGCACTTACTTAAAAGTCCATCTGTAATTTGTGTTGAGGACAGAACATACCACCATTACAGTACATTTAACCATTGTCTAGAGTTTATTATAAGCTGTGTTTATTGTGCCCTTCCTCTGACATCATCTTTTACCACACAATTTTAAAAAAACCCAACAGACTTTAGAAAGATTAGATTAGATTACCTACAGTATGGAAACAAGCCTTTTGGCCCAACAAGTCCACACCAACCCTCTGAAGAGTAACCCACCCAGACCCATTTCCCTACCCTATATTTAGCCCTAACTAATGCACCTAACACTACGGGCAATTTAGCACGGCCAATTCACCTGACCTGCACATCTTTGGATTGTGGGAGGAAACCGGAGCAAACCCACGCAGACGTGGGGAGAATGTGCAAATTCCACACAGTCACCCAAGGTTGGAATCGAACCCAGGTCCCTGGTGCTGTGAGGCAGCAGTGCTAACCACTGAGCCACCTTCAATCTAGCTAACAAGGAACCCTAACAAAAATGGAATCAATGAGTATCGGAGTTCAAACTCTCCACTGGTTGGTGTCATACCTAGCACATAGGAAGATGGTTGTGGTTGTTGGAGGCCAGTCATCTCAGCTCCAGGACATCTGTGCAGGAGTTCATCAAGGTCGTGGCCTAGGCCCAACCATCTTCAGCTACTTCATCAACAACCTTCCCTCCATCATAAAGTCAGAAGTGGGGCTTTTTGCCAATGATTGCACAATATTCAGCACTATTTGTGATGCCTCAAGCATCACAATGAAGCAGTCCATGTTCAAATGCATGTCCATGTTTAAAGTTCTGGACAATATCTGGGCTGACAAGTCACACAGATGACAGGCAATGGCCATCACCAATAAGATATAATCAAATCACTGCCCCTCAACATTCAATGGTGTTACTATTATTGACACCCCATTATCATCATTCCTGGGGTTACCATTGACCAGAAACTCAACTGGACTCATCAGATAAACACAGTGGCTACAAGAGCAGGTCAGAGTCTGGGAATACTGCAGTGAGTAACTCACCTCCTGACTCCTGTTCACCATCTACAAGGCACAAGTCAGGATTGAATATGGCCCATTTCCTGGATGGTTGCAGCTCCAACAAATTTCAAAGAAGCTTGACACCATCCAGGACAAAGTAGCCCGCTCGACTGGAACCACATCCACAAACATCAACTCTTTACACCACTGATGCTCAGTAGCAGCAGTGTGTACAATCTACGAGATGCCTGCAGAAATTCACCAAAGTTCCTTGGATAGCATCTTCCAAACCCATGACCACTTCCATCTAGAAGGACAAAGGCAGCAGATACATGGAAATGTCACCACCTATAAGTTCCTCTCCAACCCATTCACAATTCTGACTCGGAAGTATATTGTCATCCCTTCACTGTCACTGGGTCAAAATCCTGGAATTGCCTCCATAAGGGCATTGCGGTTCATTGTGGTACACGACTTGGATTGCAACAGTTCAAGAAGGCAGCTCTCCACCACCTGCCAGCAGTGTCCAAGTCCCATGAGTGAACAAAAAAAAGGTGCAGAACTTGGTAGGGATGTGAGCAGTGAAGAGGTTGGGAAGAGTCTTCAAGTGGATTAATACGAGCTGAGTGAGTGGGCAAGAGCATGGCAAATGGAATACGATGTGGCTTTTTAAATATTTACTTAGTACATGGGTCACTGGCTAGGTCAGCATTTATTACACTCCCTAATTAACCAGAGAGCATGTACCGAGTCACGTGTAGGCCATAGGCCAAGCAAGAACAGCAGACCTAAGGGCATTAGAGAACCAGATGATTATTCACACCATTAAACTAGCTTTTAATTCCATTTTTACAGTTTTATCGAATTTAAATTTCACCATCTGTCATAATGGGATTCAAACTCTCAGCATCAGCACATTAACTTGGGGTTTTGAATTTCTAGACTAGTGACATTACCACAACAACACTGCCTCCCTTCCCTCCTTAATGTTAGCTTTTATCATTAAAAGAACCTTTGTGTGGAGCTGCAGGACATGGGAGAGATACAAAATGAGTATTTTGCATCAGTGTTTACCGTGTAAAAGAACAAGGAAGATATAGAATGTAGAGAAATAGATGGTGACATCTTGAAAAATGTCCCTATTACAGAGGAGGAAGTGCTGGATGTCTTGAAATGCATAAAAGTGGATAAATCCCCAGGACCTGATCAGGTGTACCCTAGAACTCTGTGGGAAGCTAGGGAAGTGATTGCTGGGCCTTCTTGCTAAGATATTTGTATCATCGATAGCTACAGGTGAGGTACCGGAAGACTGGAGGTTGGCTAACGTGGTGCCACTATTTAAGAAAGATGGTAAGGACAAGCCAGGGAACTATAGACAAGTGAGCCTGACCTCAGTGGTGGGCAAGTTGTTGGAGGGAATCCTGAGGAACAGGATGTACATGTATTTGGAAAGGCAAGGACTGATTAGGGATAGTCAACATGGCTTTGTGCATGGGAAATCATGTTTCATGAACTTGATTGAGTTTCTTGAAGAAGTAGCAAAGAGGATTGATGAGAGCAGAGTAGTAGACGTGATCTATGTGGACTTCAATAAGGCGTTCGACAAGGTTCCCCATGGGAGACTGATTAACAAGATTAGATCTCATGGAATACAGGGATAACTAGTCATTTGGATACAGAACTGGCTCAAAGGTAGAAGACAGAGGGTGGTGGTGGAGGGTTGTTTTTCAGACTGGAGGCCTGTGACCAGTAGAGTGCCATAAGGATTGGTGCTGGGTCCACAAGTTTGCAGATGACTCCAAAATTGGAGGTGTAGTAGACAGTAAAGAAGGTTACCTCAGAGTAACCTTCAGATCTTGATCAGATGGACCAAGTGGCTGAGGAGTGCAGATGGAGTTTAATTTAGATAAATGCGAGATGTTGCATTTTGGGAAAGCAAATCTTAGCAGGACTTATACACTTAACGGTAAGGTCCTAGAGAGTGTTGCTGAACAAAGAGACCTTGGAGTGCAGGTTAATAGCTCCTTGGAAGTGGAGTGCAGGTTGATGGGATAGTGAAGATGGCGTTTGATATGCCTTCCTTTATTGGTCAGAGTATTGAGTACAGGAGTTGGGAGTTCATGTTGCGGCTGTACAAGGCATTGGTTAGGTCACTTTTGGAATATTGCGTGCAATTCTGGTCTCCTTCCTAAAAGAAGGATGTTGTGAAACTTGAAAGGGTTCAGAAAAGATTTACAAGGATGTTTGCCAGGGTTGGAGAATTTTAACTAAAAGGAGAGGCTGAACAGGCTGGGGCTGTTTTCCCTGGAGCATCGGAGGCTGAGGGGTAACCTTATTGAGATTTATAAAATCATGAAGGGTATGGATAGGGTAAATAGACAAAGTCTTTTCCCTGGGGTGGGGAGTCCAGAACTAGAGGGCATAGGTTTAAGGTGAGAGGGGAAATATATAAAAGAGACCTGAGGGGCAACGTTTTCATGCAGAAGGTGGTATGTGTATGGAATGAGCTGCCAAAGGAAGTGGTGGAGGCTAGTACAATTGCTACACTTAAAAGGCAGTTGGATGGATATATGAATAGGAAGGGTTTGGAAAGATATGGGCTGCGTGCTGGCAAGTGAGACTAGATTAGGTTGGGATATCTGGTCAGCATGGATGAGTTGGACCGAAGGGTCTGTTTCCGTGCTGTACATCTCTATGATTCTATGACTCTAAATTTAAGTAGAAGAGCAAAGAAGTCTTGTTTCAATTGTACAAGACCCTGGTAAGACTACTGCTGGAGTATTGTATGGAGTTCTGGTCTTGTTGCCTGAGGAAGATATATTTTCTGTAGAGAGGGAGCAGAGAAGGTCCACTAAACAGATTCCAGGATGGGGGCGGGATTGTCCTATGAGGAGAGATTGAGGAGCTTTAGCCAGTATTCCCTGGAGTTAAGAAGATGAGAGGCAATCTGAAAGCAACTTACAAATTTCTTGAAAGAGATAGATGTCAGAGGAATGTCTCCCCTGGCAGTGGGGTCTAGGATTGAGGATACAGTTTCAGAATAAATGGCAAACCACTTAGGACTGGGGTGAGGATGAATTTATTCACGGAAAGCAGTGAATCTTTGGAATTGTCTACTCCTGGGGGCTGTGTTCACTTTGGTGTAAAGATTGAAAAAGCAAACAATTACTTAAATGCAAAACAACTGCAGAATTCCAAGGTGCAGAAGGTTAAGGTATTCTAGTATGTGAGTCACAAAAAGCTACTATGGGTTTAGGTATGTCAAGTAATTACTCAGGGTAATTGAATGCTATATTTTATTATAAGAAGAATTGCACATATAAGTAGGAATGTTATGCTTCATTTATACAGGGCATTGCTAAGACGGGTAGGTGCCAGTGTAGCTGCACTGGAAGAACTCAACTCGGGATGCAGCAAGTTCATGAGCACAAGTCTTCAGTATTATTCAGTTCTAGTATCTCCAACTGTTTTTTGATATCATGAGGAGTGGCTGAAGACTGGTATCAGTGATAGTGGGGATCTCTGGAGGAGGCTGAGATGGATCATCCGCTTGGTGCTTCTGGTTGAAGATTGTTACAAGTGCTTCAGTCTCATCTTTCTCAATTTGGAAGGATATAAGCCGAGCACAGATGGGTGGGACCAGTTTACTTTGGGATTATGGTGTGCATGGACTGGTTGGACTGTTTCCGTGCTATAGGACTTTAAGACTCAATGTGCTCCCATCGAGGATGGGAACGTTTATGGAGCATCCTCATCCAGCAAGTTGTTTACTTGTCCACCACCACTCTCAACTGATGTGACAAGACTGCAGAGCTTAATTTTAACCTATTGGTTGTAGAATTGCTTAGATGTGTCAATCGTTTGCTGCTTATGTTCTTTGGCACATACATTGTCCTATAATCTAACTTCAAGTTAACACATTATTATGTAGTCCTCTTGTATTCATCTAAGTTATCCTAAGTGTTACATAGAATGTCACATTATATAACATATCTCAAATGTCACAAAGCCAGAACATATAATTGATTAGCTTGAAATGTAGTCCAAATTGTTGTATAGGCAAATACATCATTCATTTGGCTTTATTGGTTAATTTCACTGCTGTACTGGCCTTTTCCGAAAAGTGACTCTGAAGTTACAGCTGGGACCACTTTTTTGACTCTAGTAGTTTGCTCTCATTTACAACTCTATAGTTGCATGATGGGTGATCCAATAATCAAGATATTTATGCAAAAACAATAACAATGGCATGAATTACCAGAAATTATTTACATTTATATTACATCTTTCATGACTTCAGCATGTCCCAGTTGCAGCCAATGAGGTACTTTTGAAATCTGATAACTCGTGTCATGTAGAGAAAGCCAGCAGCCAATGAAAGAAATGTCACAAAGCAAGAGGATGTAGAAAACCCGGCGCAGGTGACTGATGACCCTGTTAGAAAATAAATGTTTCTATTTAAGTGTTTTCGAGGAATGGAAATGAAAAGCAAAGCAAACTGACCTGGGGAGTGGAGAGGGTGGGGAAAAGCTCCAAAGAGGAAGGGTATAGCACTGAAAGGTCATTTTCTGATGACAGAGCTGGAGGATTGGCAAGTGGGTAGAATTTTATTATTTTAACATACATCCATGCAAAGATAAACCACTTTCAGCAATACCAGATTTCCTAAGGTGCTCTGCTAAACAATGCTGTGGTATTTCTAATGAGAAGTGATTCCCATTATGAAATAATATATCAGAACAAATGTCTCTGAAAACCTCCAGAAATAGCTCCACAGAGGTCAGTTTCACGTCATCAGGTCACCCTTTATTTGCATGTGGAGAGTACATGATACTGATCCAGCTCCCTCGGGGCTAGCTCTGAGTGAAGAGGATTTCTGACACTCCTGCACTTATCTACCAAGTCAGGCTCCCTGATTGAACCAGATTATCAGTCCCAATCAGGGAACTCGGCTGACTTCATTATAATCACTAGACATCCCCACAACTCAGTGGCTATTCTTGAACTCTATGTACCTTATGTAACATGTTAAAGGACAAAAATGATTTTGAACAAATCTGAGAGATATAAGATTAGCATTCGCTATTCCCCAGCCGATTCCAGAACATAACTGGACATTTTTCTGTATGTCAGACTGTTAATATTATAAAAACAGTTGCTTGCCTTGAAAGAAAGAAATGATGGCTTGTAAGGCAGCTTAGTAATAATTACTTTGCTATTTTTACCAAAGAAATATCTGCACTTTCAAATATTAGTCTTTAATACTCCTGACCTTTAGTTCAACTTGAGCCAAATTATGTCTTTAGCTTTTGTGCCTTTAATCCAGAAAATTGTTGAAAATACTTCATAGAAGGTGAAAGTGAAGAACAAACATGGGTGGGGATTTCCTCAAGTTGCTCAAGGCACATCTGAACAGAAGTTTCTGTGACAGTAATTAAAAGCCAGAAGCGAGGAAGTTGAGTGGTGGGTGTGGAAATGGATTTTTAGGAAGTAAAGTTTAGGCTCATAAAGCTCTGTCATCCATTCCGAAAAAAGAGGGAATGGGAGATGATTGGGAAGGCAGAATTAGTGGGACAAAGGGGATTAGCAGAGGAAGTCACAGAGGTAGGCTGTTAAGTGATCCTGAACAAAAAAAGAGAAGATTTTAAAATTGTGCTGTTCGGGCTTGGTAAACCAACTTATAAGGGTCAAAATGAAAGGCAAGTAGTAAAGGATAAGGCAAATGAGGCTTATAAAGGTAGAACAGTGGTTCGATGGTTAGCACTGCTGCCTCCCAACGTCAGCAAACTGGGTTTGATTCCAGCCTCGGGCAACTGTCTGTGTGGAGTGTGTCCATATGGGTTTCCCTGGTCTGTATGGTTTTCCTCCCACAGTTTGGGTGAATTGGCCATGCTAAATTGCCTATAGTATTCAGAGGTGTGTAGGTTTGGTGCATTAGTCAGGGGTAAATGTCGAGGAATAGGGTAAAGGAATGGGTCTGGGTGGGTTACTCTTTGGAGGGTTGGTGTGGACTTGTTGGGTCAAATGTCCTGTTTCCACACTGTAGGGATTTTATGATGAAAGGGGGGACTTCACTTGTGGTGCTGGAGGTATCATTTATCTCCAGGGCCTCTTCCATTACATCACTCCCAGAATGTTCCCAGGTCTTGCACTGTTGCAGGCCCTCCTTTAACATCCTGCATATTCTTCCTCTACAAAGGATTGGTCCTAACAGTGCTGGCTGCTTCTGAGTGAAATGAATACAGTGTAATTGAGAATCAGGTAAATATAAAAAGAATTTAGATGCCACGTGTTTGTGGAAAATGGGCACTTTCAGGATGTTTGATAAGACTGGGTGTATGTCAAGCAGATCAATTCAGACATTATTAGCAGTTGTGAAAGGGTGGTGAAAGTGGTATGTAGTGAGAAGTTTGTTACTGTTACACTTTCTGCCATTTCAGTGTTTTTCCCTGCAGCTGACATGGACCATATATGGAAAACATGAACAGCATTCCATTGCAATTTAGGTATTCAACAGTGGAAAATGCTCTGGAGATGAGTTCAGTTTTCACTCACTTTATGCAATTTTGAATTTCCAGATGTTTTTAGATGTGCTTTTACAAATGTTATGGAGAGTATATATTTTTGGAAGAAAAAAATAAAATAAGAAACAAAGATCCAAAGAGATGTAAAGGTTCGTGTGAATAGTTCAATATAATTCTGCTGAATTGTTACAAAACAAAGGGAACTACACAATGGAATGCTGGCCTTTATATTTAGAGTTAAAAATCACACAACACCAGGTTATAGTCCAACAGGTTTAATTGAAGCACTAGCTTTCAGAGCGCTGCTCCTTCATCAGGTAGTTGTGGAGGACACAATTGTACAACACAGAATTTTTGCTATAAATTCTGTTTCTTACAATTGTGTCCTCCACAACCATCTGATGAAGGAGCGGCGCTCCAAAAGCTAGTGCTTCCAATTAAACCTGTTGGACTACAACCTGATGTTATGTGATTTTTAACTTTTGTACACCCCAGTCCAACACCAGCATCTCCAAATCATGACTACTTTGTTTAGAAGACTAGAATACAAAGGTGAAGAAGTCATGCTACAGTTCTACAAAGTCCTGGCTAGAAAGCAACCATAATACTGTCAGCAGGTCTGGCACCACATGGTTGGAAAGCTATTTGAACCTTGGAAGAAATGGCAATGTAAATTTACTAGAATGATACCTGGGCATCAAGGGCTAAATTACAGGGCACGATAACACAACTTATACCCTAGAATTTAAAAGGTTAAGTAGTGATTTCATTGACATTTTCAAGACAATAAGGGAACCTGATAGAGTAGAAGGAGTAAAATAATTTCTTCGGTGAATGGTGGTGGTGTCACTGGACTGGTCATCTCAAGGTCCAACCTAATGCTTTGGGAACATGGGTTCAAATCCCACCATGGCAGAAGATGAAATGGACTAATGATAATTCAATCAATAAGAATTTGGAAACAAAAATTTAACAGAATGGTGACCATGTAACCATTGTCAATTGTTCTAAAAAGCCACCTGGTTAACCAGTATGTGTCAGGGAAAGAGATCAACCTTCTTTAGCTAGTCTGGCCTACATGTGGCTCATATCTGGAGTACTGGTCCCTTTGTTTAAGAAGGTATATAAATGCATTGGAATCAGTTCAGAGAATGTTCACGAGATTAAATCTATAAAAAGAGGGTTGCTTTATGAGGAAAATTTGGACAGGCTAGACTTGAATCTGCTGGAATTCGGAAGGGTAAGTGGGTGATTTGGGAGAATTTAAAAGTAGGAAACATTTTTAAAAGTAACTGGTTGTTCATTGAGAGAGATGCAGAGAATTTCTCTCTCACACAGACAGCCCTGGGTCTTTGAAAGTCTCTTCCTCAAAAGACAGTGAAAAGAGAGCCTTTTATTTTTATTTGTTCTTGGGCTGTAGTTGCCTTGGACAGGGCAGCATTTATTGTCCATCACTCTAATTACTCTGGAAAAGATGGTAGTGAGCTGCCACCTTGAACAGTTGCAATTTCTAGATTGTAGGAATATCAACAGTGCTGTTAGGAAGGAAGTTCCAAGAGTTTCACCCAAAAGCAGGAATTGTGATATAGTTCCAAGGAAGGATGGATATGACTTAGAGGTGGTGGTGTCCATGTGCAGCTGCAACTCTTGCCCTGGTTTGTGGCTGGAAAACGTTCTGTTGAAGGCACTTTGAGTTACTGCAATGTGTTTTGTAGATGGTACAAACTGCTACCGCTGTGTATTGGTGGTGAAGGGAGTTAATGTTACAAATGGTAAACAGAGTGCCAATCAAACATACTCCTTTGTCCTGGATGGTGTCAAGCATCTTATCTCTTGTTGGAACTGCACATATCTAGACAATTGGAAAATATTTCATCACATACTTGACTGTGCCTTGTGGATAGGGACAAAGGAGGTAGGATACATGCCACAGAATCCCTACCTTCTGACTTGCTCTTGTAGCCGCAGAGTGTATATGGATTGTCAAGTTTGATTTTTCAATATTTTTAAGGGAGAAGTAGATAAAACTTATTGAATGGCAAAGCATTGCCGCGGGGCCTAATCCTGCTTCAAATTCCTATGTTCATAAATACCAACTAAAGAGGCTTATGAGACACCCACCACACCATCCAGCCTCCAAACAATTGTTTATTTCAACTGTGATGAAAATTCATATTATACTATTACCACTTGGACATTTGGGTTCTAAATTCAAAGAACTGTGCATAGCTTTAAGCTTTTTACTTCAATTCTGTCCTGAAATTATTAACAAGGGGAGACGTAGTTCAGATTTCATTTTTGAGTACTGTAAGTTTGCTAGTTTTGCATGCATCTAAATGAGACATTTTAAATCCTCAGGTACATTAGAATCAAAGGCAAAAGAAGAAAAAAAAATACTGCTGCTGCCTAGCAACAATATGTCGTATGTCTACTTATGATGGATCAGAACCTTGAAGTACTTATGGACATATCACACATTTAATTGTATCTTTGTTTTAAGAATAGAACTGCTACAGCCAAAAGGATGACTGCAAATGTAAACCCAATGACTACCTGCCAGAATTATGTTTTGGCGGAATGTCAAACCTGGCCAGAATCAGGGAAACTTCAAACAGTCTAAAAACATTGACTGACTACCTACTCCTCCCACCCCACCCCCCAACCCATTTAGCTGGAAGCTGTCTCCTGTAAACATGCAGATATTTTCTGCTTCCAGAGATATACAATAATGTTGGCTAACCTTGTGTTAGTGGGCTGAATTTCTAGCATGTAGACTAGTGTGCTGTGATGATCACAACTTGGGGACAGCCACTAAACATCCTAGCATTACAGGTAAAGACTGAGTGCTGATGATTTGCCACGATCAAAAAGAACCAGGACAAATGAGATTGAACTAACTTGCAAATCTAAGAATCTCAAAATCAATTGCTCAGCCACCAGCACCATTCAATGAAATAGCCGCCTCATGCTACTATCTACGCTTCACAACCAACTCAGACTGATCTGTGTTTTTTATTTGTTTGTATTCCCTTCTTATTCCAATCTCTGTATATAGAGTCATAGAGGTGTACAGCATGGAAACAGACCTTTCGGTCCCACTCGTCCATGCCGACCAGATATCCCAACCCGGCCCATATCCCTCCAAACCCTTCCTATTCATATACCTATCCAAATGCCTCTTAAATATTGCAATTGTACCAGCCTCCACCACTTCCTCTGGCAGCTCATTCCATACACGTACCTCCTCTGTGTGAAAAAGTTGCCTCTTAGGTCTCTTTTATATCTTTCCCCTCTCACCCTAAACCTATGCCCTCTAGTTCTGGACTCCCCCACACTAGGGAAAAGACTTTGCCTATTTATCCTATCCATGCCCCTCATAATTTTGCAAACCTCTTTAAGGTCTCTCTTCAGCCTCCGACGCTCCAAGGAAAACAGCCCCAGCCTGTTCAGCCTCTCCCTGTAGCTCAGATCCTCCAACCCTGGCAACATCCTTGTAAATCTTTTCTGAACCCTTTCAAGTTTCACAACATCTTTCTGATAGGAAGGAGACCAGAATTGCATGCAATATTCCAACAGTGGACTAACTAATGTCCTGTACAGCCGCAACATGACCTCCCAACTCCTGTACTCAATACTTTGACCAATAAAGGAAAGCATATCAAAAGCCTTCTTCACTATTCTATCTACCTGCGACTCCACTTTCAAGGAGCAATGAACCTGCACTCTAAGGTCTCTTTGTTCAGCAACACTTCCTAGAACCTTACTATTAAGTGTATAAATCATGCTAAGATTTGCTTTCCCAAAATGCAGCACCTCGCATTTATCTGAATTAAACTCCATCTGCCACTTCTCAGCCCATTTGCCCTTCTGGTCCAGATCCTGTTGTAATCTGAGGTAACCCTCTTCGCTGTCCACTACACCTCCAATTTTGGTGTCATCTGCAAATTTACTAACTGTACCTCTTATGCTCACATCCAAATCATTTATGTAAATGACAAAAAGTAGAGGGCCCAGCACCGATCCTTGTGGCACTCCACTGGTCACAGACCTCCAGTCTAAAAAACAACCCTCCACCACTACCCTCTGTCTTCTACCTTTGAGCCAGTTCTGTATCCAAATGGCTAGTTCTCCCTGTATTCCATGAGATCTAACCTTGCTAATCAGTTTCCCATGGGGAACCTTGTCGAACGCCTTACTGAAGTCCATATAGATCACATCTACTGCTCTGCCCTCATCAATCTTCTTTGTTACTTCTTCAAAAACTCAATCAAGTTTGAGAGACATGATTTCCCATGCACAAAGCCATGTTGACTATCCTGAATCAGTCCTTGCCTTTCCAAATACATCTACATCCTGTCCCTCAGGATTCCCTCCAACAACTTGATCACAACCGAGGTCGGGTTCACCAGTCTATAGTTCCCTGGCTTGTCTTTACCGTCCTTCTTAAACAGTGGCACCATTGTTTGCCAATCTCCAGTCTTCTGGCACCTCACCTGTGACTATCAATGATACAAATATCTCAGCAAGAGGCCCAGCAATCACTTCTCTAGCTTCCCACAGAGTTCTCGGGTACACCTGACCAGGTCCTGGGGATTTATCCACTTTTAACTGTTTCAAGACATCCAGCACTTCCTCCTCTGTAATCTGGACATTTTGCAAGATGTCACCATCTATTTCCCTACAGTCCATATCTTCCATGTCCTTTTCCACAGTAAATACTGATGCAAAATATTCATTTAGTATCTCTGCCATTTTCTGTGGCTCCACACAAAGGCCGCCTTGCTGATCTTTGAGGGGCCCTATTCTCTCCCTAGTTACCCTTTTGTCCTTAATATATTTGTAAAAACCCTTTGGATTCTCCTTAATTCTATTTGCCAAAGCTATCTCATGTCCCCTTTTTGCCCTCCTGATATCCCTCTTAAGTATACTCCTACTTTCTTTATACTCTTTTAAGGATTCACTCGATCTGTCCTGTCTATACCTGACATATGCTTCCTTCTTTTTCTTAACCAAACCCTCAATTTCTTTAGTCATCCAGCATTCCCTATACCTGCCAGCCTTCCCTTTCACCCTGACAGGAATATACTTTCTCTGGATTCTTGTTATCTCATTTCTTAAGGCTTCCCATTTTCCAGCCATCCCTTTACCTGTGAACATCTGCCTCCAATCAGTTTTCGAAAGTTCTTTCCTAATACCGTCAAAATTGGCCATTCTCCAATTTAGAACTTCAACTTTTAGATCTGGTCTATCCTTTTCCATCACTATTTTAAAATGAATAGAATTATGGTCGCTGGCCCCAAAGTGCTTCCCCACTGACACCTCACTCAACTGCCCTGCCTTATTTCCCAAGTGTAGGTTAAGTTTTGCACCTTCTGGATCAATGGTGCTGGAAGAGCACAGCAATTCAGGCAGCATCGAGGAGCTTCAGCAAAATCGACGTTTCGGGCAAAAGCCCTTCATCAGGAATAAAGGCAGAGAGCCTGAAGCGTGGAGAGATAAGCTAGGGGAGGGTGGGGGTGGGGAGAGAGTAGCATAGAGTACAATGGGTGAGTTGGGGAGGAGATGAAGGTGATAGGTCAGGGAGGAGAGGGTGGAGTGGATAGGTGGAAAAGGAGCTAGGCAGGTTGGACAAGTCCGGACAAGTCAAGGGGACTGGAAGTTTGAAACTAGGATGAAGTGGGGGAAGGGGAAATGAGGAAGCTGTTGAAGTCCACATTGATGCCCTGGGGTTGAAGTGTTCCGAGGCGGAAGATGAGGCGTTCTTCCTCTAGGCATCTGGCAGTGAGGGAGCAGCGGTGAGGGGGCCCAGGACCTCCATGTCCTCGGCAGAGTAGGAGGGGGAGTTGAAATGTTGAGCCACGGGGCGGTTTGATTGATTGGTGCGGTTGTCTCGGAGATGTTCCCTAAAGCGTTCTGCTAGGAGGCGCCCAGTCTCCCCAATGTAGAGGAGACCGCATCGGGAGCAACGGATACAATAAATGATATTAGTGGATGTGCAGGTAAAACTTTGATGGATGTGGATAGCTCCTTTAGGGCCTTGGATAGAGGTGAGGGAGGAGGTGTGGGCGCAGGTTTTACAGTTCCTGCGGTGGCAGGGGAAAGTGCCAGGATGGGAGGGTGGGTCATAGTGGGGCGTGGACTTGACCAGGTAGTCACGGAGGGAACAGTCTTTGCGGAAGGCGGAAAGGGGTGGGGAGGGAAATATATCCCTGGGGGTGGGGTCTTTTTGGAGGTGGCGGAAATGTCGGCGGATGATTTGGTTTATGCGGAGGTTTGTAGGGTGGAAGGTGAGCACCAGGGGCGTTCTGTCCTTGTTACGGTTGGAGGGGTGGGGTCTGAGGGCAGAGGTGCGGGATGTGGACGAGATGCGTTGGAGGGCATCTTTAACCACGTGGGAAGGGAAATTGCGGTCTCTAAAGAAGGAGGCCATCTGGTGTGTTCTGTGGTGGAACTGATCCTCCTGGGAGCAGATACGGCAGAGGCGGAGGAATTGGGAATACGGGATGGCATTTTTGCAAGAGATAGGGTGGGAAGAGGTGTAATCCAGGTAGCTGTGGGAGTCGGTGGGTTTGTAAAAAATGTCAGTGTCAAGTCGGTCGTCACTAATGGAGATGGAGAGGTCCAGGAAGTGGAGGGAGGTGTCAGAGATGGTCCAGGTAAATTTAAGGTCAGGGTGGAATGTGTTGGTGAAGTTGATGAATTGCTCAACCTCCTCGTGGGAGCACGAGGTGGCGCCAATGCAGTCATCAATGTAGCGGAGGAAGAGTTGGGGAGTGGTTCCGGTGTAATTACGGAAGATCAACTGTTCTACGTAGCCAACAAAGAGACAGGCATAGCTGGGGCCCATACGTGTGCCCATGGCTACCCCTTTGGTCTGGAGGAAGTGGGAGGATTCAAAGGAGAAATTGTTAAGGGTGAGGACCAGTTCGGCCAAACGAATGAGAGTGTCGGTGGAAGGGTACTGTTAGGGACGTCTGGAGAGGAAAAAACGGAGGGCTTGGTGGCCCTGGTCATGGCGGATGGAGGTGTAGAGGGATTGGATATCCATGGTGAAGATGAGGCGTTGGGGGCCGGGGAAACGATTTTACCAAGTTTTGCACCTTCTGTAGTGGGTACATCCACATACTGATTCAGAAAATTTTCTTGTACACACTTAAGAAATTCCTCTCCATCTAAACCTTTTCACACTATGGCAGTCCCAGTCAATGTTTGGAAAGTTAAAATTCCCTACCATAACTACCCCATTATTCTTACAGATAGCTGAGATCTCCTTACAAGTTTGTTTCTCAATTTCCCTCTGACCATTCGGGGGTCTATAAAACAATCCCAATAAGGTGATCATCCTTTCTTATTTCTTAGTTCCAGCCAAATAACTTCCCTGGATGTATTTCTGGGAATATCCTCCCTCAGCACAGCTGTAATGCTATCACTTATCAAAAATGCCACTCCCCCTCCTCCCTTGCCTCCCTTTTTATCCTTCCTGTAGCATTTGTATCCTGTATGTGTTGTGTTGTTATTTCTTCATATGTTTGGTAACTAATGGACACACAGTTTTGTTAACTCAAGAACCTCCTGCTAAATTTTGAACATAAGGAGAAAGTGAGGCCTGCAGATGCTGGGGAGTCAGAGTCGAAAAGTGTGGCGCTGGAAAAGCACCACAGGCCATGCCCAAAATGTCGATTCTCCTGCTACACGGATGTTGCTTGACCTGCTGTGCTTTTCCAGTGCCATACTTTTCGACTTCTATTGAACAAAACTTCATTTGGTCTGGGAGAAAGGTCTTCTCAAGGGATGGGATTCTTTTTGAACAAACTTCGTTGCAACCAACCTCGGGACAGGTGAATAAAGGAAAGCCAGTTCATTCCTCCTCAGCTGGAGTGTAACAATTTGGGGAACCTTGCCTGAAGACTGAATAATTGTAACACATAATACAAAAAGTCACAAAGACAGAACCATGCAGAAGGTGTACAGATTCCGTCAGAGCAAAAAGGTGCTTTTGTCTTGCAGTCACAAAACAGTCAGGGCTGGGAAAGAAAATCCTGAGTGGCTTGGAAGAAAACTTGAGGAGCAGTAAACTGCTGGAATCTGAATGTATTTATTCTGAAAATGTTTAGAATTCAGTACAATGAAAGCTCCAGATGACAATTACAGCCATGCCAACTGAACAAAGGAGTAGAAAGTGGAGGTAATGAGTCTGAGTATGTAAGGTCGTTGTAAAGGTCTAAGCGTTGAATCTTTATTTCTCCTGTTTGTAAAAGGAGTGTTTCAAATAATTCTTGTAGGGTGGAAAATAGTTGGTGTTTCTTTCCTTTTGGTGTAATAGTCCTTGATATACTTTTGTTAAAAGTACATTGGCAGCCTCTTGTGCATATGCTCAGTGATAAACCACCACAGTAACAAATGGCAAGGAATAAAACATTGGGATCCATCTTGTCCAGTACTAATATGCTTTAGGGAAGGAATCTGCCATCTTTATCCAGTGTGGCTTACCTGTGACTCCAGACCTACATTAATGTGGATACACTTAACTGTTCTCTGGGCTTTTAGAGATGGGCAATAAATGCTGGCTTGGCCAGTGACACCCTTCCTTCCCACATGGTTAAAAAATGTCCTCCAACGCATCTCATCCACATCCTGCACCTCTGCCCTCAGACCCCACCCCTCCAACCGTAACAAGGACAGAACGCCCCTGGTGCTCACCTTCCACCCTACCAAGCTTCGCATAAACCAAATCATCCGCCGACATTTCCGCCACCTCCAAAAAGATCCCCCCACCAGGGATATATTTCCCTCCCCACCCCTTTCCACCTTTCGCAAAGACCGTTCCCTCCGTGACTACCTGGTCAGGTCCACGCCCCCTACAACCCACCCTCCCATCCTGGCACCTTCCCCTGCCACCGCAGGAACTGTAAAACCTGCACCCACACCTCCTCCCTCACCTCTATCAAAGGCCCTAAAGGAGCCTTCCACATCCATCAACGTTTTACCTGCACATCCATTAATATCATTTATTGTATCCGTTGCTCCCTATGCGGTCTCCTCTACATTGGGGAGACTGGGCACCTCCTAGCAGAGCGCTTTAGGGAACATCTCCGGGACACCCGTACCAATCAACCACACCGCCCCGTGGCCCAACATTTCAACTCCCCCTCCCACTCTGCCGAGGACATGGAGATCCCTGGACCTCCTTCACCGCTGCTCCCTCACCACCAGACGCCTGGAGGAAGAACGCCTCGTCTTCCGCCTCGGAACACTTCAACCCCAGGGCATCAATGTGGACTTCAACAGTTTCCTCATTTCCCCTTCCCCCACCTCACCCTCGTTCCAAACTTCCAGCTCAGCACTGTCCCCATGACTGGCCCGGACTTATCCTACCTGCCTATCTCCTTTTCCACCTATCCACTCCACCCTCTCCTCCCTGACTATCACCTTCATCCCCACCCCCAGTCACCTATTGTACTCTATGCTACTTTCTCCCCACCCCCACCCTCCTCTAGCTTATCTCTCCATGCTTCAGGCTCACTGCCTTTATTCCTGATGAAGGACTTTTGCTCGAAACGTCGATTTCGCTGCTCCTTGGATGCTGCCTGAACTGCTGTGCTCTTCCAGCACCACTAATCCAGAATCTGGTTTCCAGCATCTGCAGTCATTATTTTTACCTCAGTGACACCCTCATCCCATGAATGAATAAAAGAATGTATAACAATCATACAAGGTTAACTTTCCAATGAGAGAGAGAGATCAATTTGAACATGTGCCTGAAACTTCTGCAAGAATTGTCCTAATCTCTTGGTTGACATTCGGCAGAATCCCTCTCCAACCCCGTGACCCAGCATGAATGACTAAAAGCAGCTCAGTAGCATCATCATGGATGTTACTTAATCCAATGAGAAGCTTATTGTATGGCAGAGCAGGCTCACATGGCTAAGTAGCCTACCTTTGCTCTTAATTTGTATTGTATCCAAGCCACTGACAGCAGGTGGCAATGATGGGGAGGACAACATCAGTTCCTCTGGAGTGCTTCTCGCTGGGAGCTGGGAGATAGAGGCCATGGCCAATGGACAAAGAAATATGGAATGGAAAGTTGGGTCCTGTGAGTATAAAGCCTTGGATTGTGGTTAGAATACCAGGAAAGTTGCTAGCAGCCACCTAGAAAAGCCTCATGGAGTGAGAGAGGAAAGAGGTGAAAAGAGTGAGATGGGGAGCAGATTTCTAGTGGTAGTGGCAAGACGTGTCCATTTTGTGGCTTGGGGCAAAGTAATCAGTGTTCGGTGTTCATGGGAAGTTAGCAGTAGGAGCTCTTCCAACTGAATTCAATACCTGATTAGAGATCAACAGCTGCCACTCCCAAACTGATAACCATGGGGTGGCACAGTGGCTCAGTGGTTAGCACTGCTGCCTCACAGTGCCAGGGACCTGGGTTCGATTCCAGCCGTGGATGACTCAGTGTGGAGTTTGCACATTCTCCCCGTGTCTGCATGGGTTTCCTCCGGGTGTTCCGGTTTCCTCCCACAGTCCAAAAGATGTGCAGGTCAGGTGAATTGGCTATGCTAAATTGCCCATAGTGTTAGGTGCTTAGTCAGGGGTAAATGTTGGAAGGTGGGTCTGGGTGGGTTACTCTTCAGAAGGTCAGTGTGGACTTGGTGGGCTGAAGGGCCTGTTTCCACACTGTAGGGAATCTAATCTATCTAATCATGAAAAAAAAAAGAGTCCCCTGCTTCGTGCCTACCACAACCAGGAGCAGCCACCACTCCTACACTGATAACCAGGGTTTCCCGCTTCAGGCCTACCACAACAGAGAGTCCCTGGCTCTGCTGCCAGGCTATGCCACCATCTTGCCATCCCATTCCTGCTATTCCCTCTGTGATATCCCTTTTCTATGCTGCTGCCGACAGGACGAAGATGATGAAGAAAACAAAAGACAAAAAGGGTAAGGAAAGAAGGTGGGAAGCGGCCAGTCTGGAGTGGATGGGCCTAGGAACTGCCTACTTACTGACGCCATCATCTTGGAAAGACAGACTTAGACTTGAAGCAGTCATCAAGAAATCTTGTCATGTTTGTTGTTGGGTGGAATGTCCCTTTTGATGCTGAGAACATAGAAGCTTTGTGTAAATGATGCTCACCCAGACTTCAATGGGTTGCATGGTAGCGTTCCAAAGTCATACTGAACACAAAAACTTCACTCTGTTTATTACTTGATAGATGCAGTTAGACCTGTTGAGGTTTCTAGTACTTCCAGTTTTCATTTCAGATTTCCAGCATGCACAGTGTTATAATACCACATGCTCTGTAGCTGGATGATATTACAGAACACTGAGAATGCGGAAAAGAAAAGGGTCAAGATTAGATCAGGTTCCCTACAGGGTGGAAACAGGCCCTTCGGCCTGTTTCCACCCTGTAGGGAACCTGATCTAATCTTGACCCTCTGAAGAGTAACCCACCCAGACCTATCTCCCTCTGACTAATGCACCTAACACTCTGGGCAATTTAGCATGGCCAATTCACCCAATCTGCCCATCTTTGGATTATGGAAGGAAACTGGAATCCCGGAGGAAACCCACACAAACATGGGGAGAATATGCAAACTCCACATAGACAGTCGCCCAAGGCTGGAATCAACCCTGGGACACTGGTGCTGTGAGGCAGCAGTGCTAACCACTGAGCCACCGTGCCCCCATAGTAGCATAAAGATGGTACCTTTATGATACAGTGGAAATGGTCAGTCAGTGAAAAAATAGAAGCTATTTTGGTAAAATACTGGCTTCACTTGTACATTCTATAATGAAGTAATGTAAGGCTGGGTCTACAAAGATGGGTCATGGAAGAGAGGCCATGCAATGAACTGTAAGAAATGCCAAATAGACGTCATGCTCACACTCATACAAGATATCAATAATGATTTTAACCAGAGTCATCAAGGCATACAGCACAGAACTAGACCATTCAATCCAACTCATCCATTCTGACCACTTGCCTGCACTTGGTCCATTTCCCTCTAAACCTTTCCTATTCATGTGCCTGTCCAAATGTCTTTTAAACTGTATCTGCATCTACCATTTTCACTGGCAGTTCATTCCACATACAAACCACCTACAAGGTCATTGCTGGGAAACAGGAGGGGAGATGTAACAGCGGAAATACAGAATGCTGGCTCACAGTTGCTTATTTCTGAATTGAGTGATTAAATCAGGACCAGTACGTAAATGGCAAGTGAGCCAGACTTGGTTTAGGTAGCTTCAGCTGAGGTGCTCAAATAGTCTTGGGAAATGACTTAGTGCCTAAATTCACTGATGAAGAACTTGAGATAGAAGACCGAAAAAGATGGACACTAAACAATTTTTAAATTAGCATCTGTCTTACTAAGTTTTGTCAGAGCGACTAAAAAGTAGGAATCCTTATTAATTTGTTGAGATTTTGCATAAAATTCCCATTTTATTTCCACAACAGTCTTCAAAGTTTATTTACTTGGAAGGTACAAGGCTTTAAGATAATTAGTGTAATGGACACTAATTAAACTATAGAATGAGTCATGAGACAGACTGATTGAGATAATTAGTTTTCCTTTGAGTGAATGGGTTTACAAAAGTTAATAATTAGCTGGAAAGAGCAGGTAATCTCATCTACACACATTCAAAATTCACTCAGAAATTTCAATTACATAATTACAGCCATTGTTCAGCACAGCATAAGAAATTCAATTGGCCCACTTTCTAAAGAACCAACATGCGCCCAGAAACACATGCCTTTCATTGTTTCAGAATGTCTCTTTTTACCTTACAGCCAATGAAGTACTTTTGCAGATATTTTCACATAAACCTGCTCAGATGTTATTACGTATCTCTGGAGCAGGTTGAACTTGAAACTAGGCCTTTCCACTCAAGTGTCTTTACCTCTAGAGCAGAAGGCCTAGGCTCAAATCCCACTCACTCCAGACCTGTTTGGTTAGATTGATTAAAATCACCTATAAGGCATGTGTGATGGTAGGGTTCAACTGGGAAAGGGTAGTATGTTAAAACATCTTAAGACTTTTCCCCACTTCTGAAGGCTTGGATACTGCCAAAACAAAGTTGTCATTCTGCTGGCATAGATTTGTTTCCTCTGACCTCTCTGTAGGTTGTCAAAACTTAACTTAAGAAACATTTCTGCAGTAATCTCATCAGGTGGTGTGCTTGGGCATTTATCTTAAAAGGGACATGAGGGGCAAATGTTTTACACAGAGGATTGATTCTTATGTGGAATGAACTGCTAGAGGAAGTGGTAGATGTAGATACAGCTACATGATTTCTTTTATATGGCTGTTTTAATTCATTGCTTAAAAGAATGAGTTTCTCACCCTTAGGAGAAAGGAGTCTTAGTAGATCTGGAAACCAAAAATACATTGGCCTCAACTGTAGAATTCAAAGTCCCAAATAATAATATCATCAAGCTTCATCATTATCATGAAGTGTTAGCCAGGTCTCTAGAGTGCTAGTTAACCTGTAACTTGCTGACTCAGAGGTTTGGGTGGTAAAAGTAAGGCATGTCTGACACCTTTTGAATAAATACCTACAGCAACACTGCATTCACTTAGAGGATGGCTAGAAGTTAGCACAAGGGGCCAAGAATCCAATACGTAAGGTGACCACCCAATGTGGCAAAAGCTTTCTGCGCAGGCAATCTTTCAGGTTAGTAACTATGAAACAGGAGCAAATGTAGGGCATGCTGTTTCTCAAGCCTGTGCAGTCATGGTAGGTTTATGGCTGACATTCAACCTCAATTTCCCACCCTATTCTCTATCCCCATATCCATAATACCATGTCATTTATTTACAGTGAAGCAAACAAGAGGGTTTTTAAGAGACTGTAAAAATGATATACATATTGTGTTCGTTGGTGTGAATCGGAATCATTTATTTTCATTAGAGAATCAAGGATGAAGGATAACCAATTTAATATTTACTAAAAGTGAGGAAAAAGGAAACATCTGTCTGTGTAAATTGGAACATTCAAAATCATATCATTACTTTGAAACAGGTTATTGCATCTTTTAACGTATGTGTATGTAAATATATATATAAATATATAAAACAGAGCTAAATACAGGGCCATGGGAGACATTAGGGCAGTAGAAATCAATTTCAATTGCTCTGAGAATGAATGATAGAGATTGTTGGCTGAATGGTGTCAGAATGTTTCAACAGGTCACAGACCCTTCAGTCCAACTTATCCATGCCAACCAGGTTTCCCAAATTAAAATAGTCCCATTTGCCCCATATCCCCCTAAACCCTTCCTACTCATGTACCTGTCCAAGTGTATTTTAAATGTGGTAACTGCACCTGCCTCTACCATTTCCTCTGGCAGTTCATTCCATATACAAACCACCCTGTGTATGAAACAGTCACCCCTTTAAATTTTTCTCGCCTTAAAATTATGCCCTCTAGTTTTGAACTGACCGATCCTCGGGAAAATACTTTTGCTATTCACCTAATCTATGCCCCTCATGTTTTTATAGACCTCGATAAGGAATGACTTGCCTTGATATAGCATGTTATGTGAGTCAACCTGTGCAAATGGCACTTAACAGACAATCGGGGTTTGGCTGAGGGGAAAAGTTACGGTCAGGAACCAGGATTTTGTTCACCTTTTCGAAAAAAGGATTGTGATGTGCTTAATGCCCAAGCAAATCGGAAGATGGTTTCATATTTCAGTTGAAGGACAGCATTTCCTTTTCAATACTGCTTATATCATCGAGATGGTGGCAATGCCATTGGACTGGTCTTGCTAGTTTGTAGTGCAGACTGACGTTTACAGCATGGATTTAACTCTGGCTGAAGTTACCTTCTCAACTCACCCTTTACCTGAGGCATGGTGTCCCTCAGGTTAATCCAACATTGGTTCTCTCTCTCTGAGTGTAGCCCCACGGTCATCTGGGACAATGGCAACGTTACCTTGGTCATCCAAAACCCTAGCCACATGTTTCAAGAACATGGGCTTTAATCCCACAATGGCAAACGGTGAAATTTGAAACAAAAAAAATCTGTACCAACAAAAATCTGGCATAATGGTGAGCAGGTAACTGTGGTCAATAGCCATAAGGGAGGGAAATCCACCATCCTTACCTGGTCTGGCTTACATGAGCTTTCAAACCCACAGCAATGTGGCTGACTCTGAACTGCCTTCTCAGCAATTAGAGCTGGGCAACAAACATTTCCTTAGCCAGTGATGCCCACACCCCAAGAACATAAATTTTTCATTGGAGCATTGATCTAGAGCATGTGTTTATCTGAGAGTTGCAATTTTTTGACTAAGAAATAAAAGACTTATTAACTTAATGGAAGTAACTGAGGAAGTCATCCAGTCCCTCTTCTGCCATTTAGACCTTTTTGAAGACCTGACCTTCAACTCCATTTACCCGCACTTCTGTTCAGCGGGTGTGCAGGACAGTAGATGAGGAGTGTTCACTGCCTGATATCGCAGTTTGTATATTTTTTCCAAAAATCTGGGAGACAAGGCCTATTGTAACAAACCATACATCTCACACTTAGACTGGAGTCATAGTTTGTGTTGCTCTACTTTTCCGTTCTTTGTTGCAGCTCCTGACAGAATAGTTGTTAGGGTTGGAAATCAATCACAAGGGAAAAATATGTTATTATATAGCAAGATAAATCTGTGTTAGGTACAGATTATTTGCTTAAAAGCGACATACTACCTTTATGAAAAGGCGTCACTGAATGTGTATGATTTCAAAATTTATGCAAAAACATCCTAACTAGATATATTTCCATCCTTCTCTTCTACATTCCATGTTCCATTTAGCTTTGGAATTTTTCCTATATCTTATTACTATGTTATCTTTTTAACAGCTAAAAGTTGCATTTTACCTTACAGGTAGCTCTTAATTGTGCCAGCAGGTGGCATTGTGGCACCACCAGGCTCCAGATTTTTTTCTTCAAAAATATCAGTTTAGGAGCAAGGGCACTACAAAAAGGAGCATTTCTGTCTCCACCATGAAATACTAGATTAAGATAATGTCACCATATTTCCAGCGGACTACAGGGCTGCTCTCTCATTAGAGAGAGATGATTCGAGGTGAGATTATCCAGAGGATCACCTATTTAGGACAAAAGTTTCAGGCTGAAATCTTAACATTTAAACTTTCTTTTATTAATTCAAAGGCATTAGAACATAAACACATTAGAATATATAGCCTTGCCTATATTCACCAACATTTTAGATTTTTAAAAAAACTTTATATACAAAACAAGATATTTATTCAAAAGAAATTAGCTACAAAATGTAAGTTTCCAAAATACAAAAACAAACATTAAATAATCAATTGCATAATACAATTACAAAATCTGCTTAATTCATTGTTAATTGTTGGTCTGTCATAACTTTAAATACTTCTGCCACATTCCACCTCCAACAACAAAAATTCTCCTTTGAGCCAACAAGCTTTGTTCTGATTTTTCCTGTCTCATGTTTTGTATGTCTTTCAACTGGTTGGCAGCATCCTAGTGAATTTCTAATGCCTCAACATCTTGGATTCTGAGTGGAGCCCAAAACTGCACACGGTACTCAATCTTACCAGACATTTACTGCTGAGATCTCCGGTAGGAATGAGACCTGGCTGTGAGAACACAGACTGAAAGAATGTCTGTACATGGTATCTCATAGCTTCTGTTTATTTGTAAACAAACACACCCTTTGGAAGTGCATATTTGGAATCTGCATTTTCCATAGATTAACTGAGGATTCCTTCATTGTCATACAGCACAGAAATAGACTCATCAGTTCAACCAGTCCATGCCGAACATAATCACAAACTAAACTATTCCCACCTGCCTGTTCCTGCCGGGGTTATGAGCCAGGAGTCGCTAGAGTCAGGGAGGGTCCCAGAGGACTGAAAAATCTCTAATGTAACACCCCTATTTAAAAAGGGAGTACGGCAAAAGACAGAAAATTACAGGCCGATTAGCCTAACCTTGGGTTTGGGTAAGATCCTGGAATCCATTATGAAGGATGAGATTTCTGAAAACTTGGAAGTGTATGGTAAAAAAGGGCAAAGTCAGCATGGTTTCATTAAGAGGAGGTCAAGCCTGACATCTGCTAGAAGTCTTTGGGGCAGCACCATGGTTAGCACTACTGCCTCAAAACACCAGGGACATGGGTTCAATTCCAGCCTCAGGCGACTGTCTGTGTGAAGTTTGCACATTGTCCCTGTGTCTGTGTGGGTTTCCTCTGGGTGCTCCGGTTTCCTCCCACAGTCTAAAGATGTGCATGTTAGATGAATTGGCGATGCTAAAATACACCTTTTAAGAGCGTTTTAACAAGTAGTCGTTGCCACACACAGATACAAAATACAGGGATTCTAGATCACTCCTCAGTTCCGAAGGAGCTTAGCTTCCACGTGCTCCACAATGTAATGGGGAAAGAGTAGAATCAAGCCTGTCAGGAGCGCCACAATCAGTATACACAGCAGACAATAGCGGCCAATGAAGAAACGGTCATAAATCTGAAAGAGAAACAAAAGAGGCACATGACTCAGAGCCGGTCCCGCCTTTCCAACCCTTTTCTCCCGCATGAAAGTAAGCAATCTGCTTCCAGATTTAAATCTCATCGTTCAGCTTGACCACAAAGAAGTGCAAAGAGCCAGCAGAAATAACCTAGATGATCCTGAGATAAAGATAATGCCCCCAACTTCTGACTGCCAATTAGTGACCACCCCTGTCCCTAACAGTGACAACCAGTCCTAGAGGTAATTTTAACCCAAAAAGAAATGAACACTAGTTAGCAATAAAATAAAAATATTAAAATAACCTGGGTTATTTAATTATGAATCTCCAAAGTTCCACAGTAACATCTTGGAATAACATTGAAATTTCTCTTGACAGCATGCCAAGACTATGGATTGTTTCTGGCACAATGTTTTATTTCCAAGGTCGAACCATTGTAAACAGAAACCTTTGAGAAAGACAGATTACATACCTCTTCAGTTGAATACAGCTTAAAAAAGAACATAGAAAACAAGTAACTTTTACACAAAGAGTTTACATATAATTCACTCATTTTCAATAAAAAATATGAAGAATGGTTTTGACTTGGAAGAAATGGTATTTCACAAGTCTGAAGCGTTAACATGTCAAATGCAGTGACATTGCTTGCATGACACAGACAGTAGGTAATGAAATACAAAGACACCATTAGGTCCTGCTCTCTCTAGCCAATAATCTGTCTGTGACTGAATCATGTGCTGGGTCAAGTTCACAACGAGCTCCTGTGTTGTACCATTAATATTCTGTAACCAACTGCCAAGAGGATTTCAGGATGACTTTCACTTTTGATTATTCTTTGCTAACTGTGGTGAAATGTACATGTCTTACCATGTTACTAAGCAAATCAACAAACTGTTGTGCAACGACATACCAGCTCTGAATCTGGACCTTACCCATATGGGTTCCACAGCACTGACCCATCTGACTACCAGGACAGCAATAGTGCAAGAGAGAAGGTGAATGACAGCATCCTGAGCAAGACAGGGAAAATCATCCTGGTTTCTGATTGATATCTAGCAATTTCCGCTGAGGACTGTGCAAATGTGTGGCAAGTAAAGAAAGAATCTAATCAGCCATGATGCCTTTCATGATCAACAAGCCGGACAGGGCCAAATGTAAGCCCATGTAAAGAATAAGTGCTGTCTATGGAACAGCATCTCAATAAGTGCACTTTCAAAGGTGAAGAGAAAATTGGAGACTTTCTGTAAATTCCTAGCATCTGGGGAAATAGAATCCAAATCACAACATTCCAACAAGTGGAACCAATTATGGAAATCAGCTGCAGCAAGGATAAAATGAGCTGGTACTTTTAAGTGATGTTCTCATATTATAGAATCATAGAGATGTACAGCACAGAAAAAGATGCATTCGTTCAACTCGTCCATGCCAACCAGATGTCCTAACCTAATTTAGTCCCACCTGCCAGCACCCGGCCCATATCCCTCCAAACCCTTCCTATTCATATAACCATTCAGATGCCTTTTAAATGTTGTAATTGTACCAGCCTCCACCACTTCCTCTGGCAGCTCATTCCACACATGTCCCACCCGCTGCGTGAAAAAAATTGCCCCTTAGGTCTCTTTTATATCTTTCCCCTCTCACCCTAAACCTACGGCCTCTAGTTCTGAACTCCCCCAATCCCAGGGAAAAGACTTTGTCTATTGATCCTTTCCATGCCCCTCATGATTTTATAAACCTCTATAAAGGTCACCCCTCAGCCTCTGACACTCCAGGAAAAAACAGCCCTAGCCTGTTCAACCTCGCCCTATAGCTCAAATCCTCCAACCCTGGCAACATCCTTGTAAATCTTTTCTGAACCCTTTCAAGTTTCACAATATCCTTCCAATAGGCCTACAGCAGCCTAACCAATGTCCTGTACAGCCGCAACATGACCTCCCAACTCCTGTACTCAATATTCTGACCAATAAAGGAAAGCATACCAAATGCCTTCTTCATTATCCTATCTACCTGCGATTCTACTTTCAAGAGCTATTAACCTGCACTCCAAGGTCTCTTTGTACGGCAACACTCCCTCGGACCTTACCATAAAGTGTATAAGTCCTGCTAAGATTTGCTTTCCCTCACATTTATCTAAATTAAACTCCATCTGCCACACCACAGCCCACTGGCTCATCTGATCAAGATCCTGTTGTAATCCGAGGTAACCTTCTTCACTGTTCACTGCACCTCCAATTTTGGTGTCATCTGCAAACTTACTAACTATACCTTTGAAGCTCACATCCAAATCATTTATATAACTGATGAAAAGTAGTGGACCCAGCACCCATTCTTGTGGCACTCCACTGGTCATAAGCCTCCAATCTGAAAAGCAACCCTCACCACCACCCTCTGACTTTTACCTTTGACCCAGTTCTGTATTCAAATGGCTAGTTCTCCCTGTATTCCACGAGATCTAACCTTGCTAATCAGTCTCCCATGGGTAACCTTGTTGAACACCTTACTGGATATAATGAAATGAATGGCTGGGTCTAGATACATACTATATCATCAATTTGTTGACAAACTGTTCAATTAAACTTTAAACAACCAGAACTTCTTAAATGTACATCAAAATGTAAGGAATATTGAAATAGTCAGACATGGTGAGGGAGTGGAAGACACATTTTTTGATGGGCACTGTAACCACAAATCCACTTTACAAGAACAAAGCCCTTTGGCTTTTTTCAAAACCAGACATAAACCTAGCAAACAAGTAAACACTACTCTGAAGAATAAAGATAAAATCTTGGTTCAAACATATCAAATCAACGTCAAAAAATAGAACAATAACCAGACTATACATTTTTTTTTTGTTGTTCTGCTGTTACTATTTTGAACAATGACAACTTCAAAAACTGCACTAACCTCATTAAGAATAGTTGCACAATTAAAACGAATCTTAAACATACATGGATGTTGTTGACTTATTATGTTGCTTTGTTGTTGTTTTGGATTGTGGGAGCAGGGAAGAACAAGGTAACCACTCACCCTTTTATATTGTTGGAGGCACTAGTGTATTCATGGTTAGGTTCCTTTGTTTAGTAAAAGGGATTCAGGATGCAATGATCTCTCAAAAATCATCCGACTTATGGAGCTTCAAGTTTTTTTCTGCTGGGTAGTAAGTTCACTTTCTAGCCCCATTCCCAAGAAGAGGGGAAGGCCCTGTCAAAATCTTTGGCCTGATGGCTGCTTTGTGATGTAAAGTGACACCAAACAGCAGGGGTTCAATTGTCAAGTCACCATGAACAACCCACCCTCTCAACACGCTCCTTGTGGTGACCCTTGGGTTAAACTGTCCACCAGTCATCTCTTGCTAATATGAGAATAGCCAATGGTCTTTTGGGACAACAGCAACTTTAAATATTCTGTTTCACAATTCCTTCAAACTCCACAGAGTGAAGGCCAATTCTATTCAAACTCTCTTCTCTGTTTCCAGGAAGTTATCTAGTTAATACTTGCTGCACTCTTTCAATAAGTATATCCTTGCTTAGACCAAAGACAAATATTGTAAAGTATACTTCAGGCAGCGTCTCACTTTGCCCCTTACAATCACTCCCTTATTCTTGTATTCCTACTGTCTTGTAATAGTGGCTGACACACTATTTGCTTTCCCAAATGTTTGCTGTACGTCCATGTTAAATACATGTTTCTTATGCAAGGACAGCCAAATTTTTCTGAATATCAACATTAAAGAATTTCTCAATATTTAAAATTTAATAAATTTTTCTGTTCTTCTCAACCAAGTGTCACACTTCCCACTTTATTAACCATCTTTTTGTCCACTCACCACCAGAATGCCTCATGTGCAAGGTAGCATTAACAGAACTTGCAGATAACATTGAGTTTGGGCAAGAACTGGGAAACACTGTCCAGCTTAGTGATTGAGGCCAGGTTATTAAAATGAAAGAGCACAAAACATTCACGTCCTAGAATAATGACATCAACTGGGTGGCTGGGCTTTTTATAAGCAAATATATTTTGACAAAACCCAGTGGCATCACCATTGCTGTGCTGTAAGCTGATCTATATTAACAATAGGGCAGCACGGTGGCTCTGTGGTTCACACTGCTGCTCCTCACAGCACCAGGGACCTGGGTTCAATTCTAGCCTCGGGCGTCTGTCTGCGTGGAGTTTGCACATTCTCCCAGTGTCTGCATGGGTTTCCTCCGGGTGCTCCAGTTTCCTCCCAAAGGGTTAGGTGAATTGGCCATGCTAAACTGCGCAGAGATGTGTAGTTTAGGTGCATTAGTCAGGGGTAAATGTAGGAGAATGGGGCTGGGTGAGTTACTCTTCAGAGGGTTGGTGTGGACTTGTTGGGCCGAATGGCCTGTTTGTGCACTGTAGGGATTCTATGATAGCATATGATTCTATAAACATAAATTACTTGAACTAAACGGAATCTTAAATGGAATCATTCATGTCTCAATGTCATGATTGAGATGACAGGACGACAAATGTGACTGTCCAAAAGAAAATCAGTGTTAAACTTGCAATTCTATTTTCTGAACACTTAGAATTCCCAGGTAACGTTAGTATGCAAACCTGCAGCTTTATGTGTGGTCTAAAATATTAATTAGCTGTGAGAGCAGAACAAGCAGAGAGAAAATAGCAGAGAAAGAATGCTAACGAATGCTAATCATTGCCCCTGCAGGTGGTTTTGCCTGTGCTCTCGTGCAGCAATACAAGGAGCTTGATACTCTAAGACGATGTTGAGGAAGAATAAACTCCACCTCAACAACAGAACAAATCTCCTGTGGACTAGACGGGTGCTCGTTTAACACACCTCATTCTTTAATGAGCCAATTAGTGGGGCCTGGTACTGTGAGCAATACACAGAGCTTGGGCCATGTAATATTAATAGTTCATTGGCTTGCAAGCAGAGGTCCTGCCCTGTGCCCTGCTAATTGGTACCATGGTACTGCTATTATTTGATCATAGGTGGAAGTTAGCTGAAGCACACGGCAACACAGTTCTGCTTTAATGTCCAGGTTTGTGAATTCTCTCATCTGATCAGTTGGAGGAGGTGTTCCAGTAAACTGTCTGTCAGTCAGTCAGTAAACTGGTCAGGCCACATTATTCGCTTTTTTGGGCTTTCATTATTAAAATCTTATGTATTTTTCCATGAAATGCTATATCCAACACTTCACCATTACTGACTGACATAAATACCAAACAGGAACTTGCAACATGTCACATCAGTGTGTACAGCCAGTCCATAAAAGTGGCTGCCGGCAATCCCAAGTGCTTTTATATATCTTTAAATTACAAACGTTATCAGAAGCAAGCGTGATGGTGGTTTTCTAGGTTTCTTCTGAGGCAGTTACACTGTTGGTGTAAACAGATGTGAATACTGCTGAATGCAGAGACTATGGAATGGACAGAAAAGTTGAAGTCACTATCATCTCTTGAAATCATGGATACAGTCGTTCTACTATAATGCATGTTTTGTTAATGAGAATTCGCTGTAACGCAATTGCCAAATTGGGAACACGGTTTCTAAGCGCAAACTTTTAAAGTGTGTGTTGGCTGTAACACAATTTCATCACCAATACTTTAAGTGCTGTTTCTAAAGTGATATTTTCTATAACAGGGGACTGTACAAGAACACAACTGTCACATTATAGAAGTACTGCTGTTTCTCAGTTGCTATCTGTACTCTTAATTCTAATTTGCAGTACAACTACGATAGTTTCTGAAGCACTCTGAGCCAATGTGTACTGCTCTGCAGAAATCCATGAAGCAAATGGCAGTTCTGCCAAACAAATGGGAAATATATATGTATACAATTATACAGAATAGTGGAGAGATAAAGAGAGGTAAAGTCAAATAACAGATGGAGGGAAATTCCTCTCTCCCTATTTGTTTGTTTTGTAAATCATGCATTGTGATGTTGAATGTAAAGTAATTGCTGTAATGAAAACTGCTCAAAGATGGTTACTTTGATGGTGTTTGGTACAACCACACTATGTAAAATCAGTCTTGTGGAGCTGCATTCACAAACACTTAGGAACATCCGTTGCCGCCTCCTATGCTTTCTGACATGGCCCAACAAGTATTCCTAAGGTCTACTGTTTCAGCTTCCTCTTAAAAAAACTTCAGAGTCTGTGGTACAATTGTTGACTTATTTCTCAGGCTCTGCATCAGCTCAGGGACTTTTCTAGACTGTCACGTTCCCATTCCATATTAACAATCTCATTTACTCATCATTCAACATAATATTTTATGTCGATTGTACTCTTCAGCTTCTTTTGAAATGCACACACAAGGCACAGACGTTGTTCCACATTCGGTGCAATTGTTGCACCATTAGATTTTGGTCAATTTTGAGCTTTGCAATAAAAATTGTGACCCTTTCAAATCTCTGAAAGTCTCAAAACTACCTTCATTTTTGTTTTAATTGCTGAAATTCTTCTCTATTCTGACCTCAGGTGCAACTCCTCATCCTTGCCATATCAATATTTTTGAGGGATATTTCTATATCAATTCAATGCTCCTCAGCTTGTGGGATGTGACCCTCACTGGAGATGTAGAAACAGTGGATGGGATTACAAAGCTACACTAAAGTCTGGAGGCCAATAAAAATAGCAGTAACATTCAACTTGTATTTATTAAAGTTTGCACCTACTTGCCTCTAGATTTCTATGACTGTTGGAGACAGATGCACCTAGAAACTGGGTAGGGTAGCTTCATGAACATCTCGTGGAAGCTACAAACCTTGAATAAGAAGCTACCAATCTCATGTTTTTACCAAGCAGGGCAACAGCTGCAGAGTTTCTTTTGGTGACAGACATGGTTAACAGCTGCCATCTGTACAGCAACAATTTGCAGCTATTGTGGGGCAGGAAGGGACTTTTCTGGTCTTCTATCACAGGAGAATGTAGTGAGTTTGACTACAAGTAATAACAGGAAACTTGAGTATTTTCAAGCACACACTTTCATGATTATATGTTGTACTCTCAAATGCAAACTTTAATAATTATAAGCTGAATGTTACTGCTATCTTTATTGGCCTCCAGAGTCACATTAATTTTCAACTAGAAAAGTGTTTGGATTGCGCTATGTTAATTATTTATAACCATATTTTTTAAAAGTCCTTTTGCTACGATTGCAAGATTATCATTGTCAGATTGTTGGTTTTCAGATTTGTTTTTGTTGATTTAGAGGCATGAATGTCCTGTTACTGCACACTTATTAAAAGATGTTTTCAGTATTAATTATTTTATTTTTGGCAGCTGACGTGGTCTTAGGTAATTTAGTTTTGGTGGGAGGTCAACATTTGGAAACGTCAACATTTTTAGGTGGTGTCCCAGAGAAAATTTTGAAAACTGCTGACCATAAAGCCTAAGTCCATTCAAAACTCAGATAATGTTTCCCTCTCCAGATAATGTTAATGATTTCTTTCTTGCACTACTAAAGTTCCAAGTCAGTTACGAGGAAATATTGCTCATCGGAGAGGTGAGGCTCTCTCTCATACCAACCTCTGCTTCAACCAATCCTCTTTGTAGCTCACGTCTGTGGTCATTACTTCTCTTCTCTTCTCTCCTCCTCCTGTCTCCCAACTTCCACCCACCAACAACTCACCTCTTGGAAACAGCCTGGTATTTACTGGCATCTCTTCCACCCGCGCCATCTTTAAAGGCCCGTTGTGCACCTGAACAAGCACCTGGCATTCCAGAAATGCCATGCATGGTTGCTGACATTTCCCCTAGACATGTCATATTGAAAGAGACTGGCATCCTGCTTTGTGGTCAGAGACCTGGAGGTTCTTTAGAATGGGATGGTCCATTGCAGGATTTCCTTCCTCTTCACCCAGGACTAGCAGTGGAGACCACAACACCAATAGCAGCCTGGTCCAAGGTTGCCACTCAAGTTAAGGTATCCTCAACCATCTCAAAGGTTGATCAGCAATGTGGCAAGAGGGTCAACGACCTTCTCCTCTCTGTCAACATAAGTGCCACCATTTTCTCTCTGTAACCTCACTATCTGGCTGCCCCCTCCAAAATTAAATTACTGAGCATACCGGGGAAAGCCTCAGTGGCCAGGTCTCTGGCACTGAGCCTGGCTCTGTAGCTCAGAAGGGAAAGGGTAGAATAGGAGAGTGATACTGATGGGAGATTCAATGGTTAGAGGAACAGACAAGAGATTCCGTAGTCACGACAGAGACTCCTGGATGGTATATTGCCTGGTGAGTGCCAGGGTTAGGAATGTCTTAGATCAAGATTACAGGAATCTCAAGGGGGAGGGTGAACAGCCAGATGTCGGAGTCATAGCGCCATAGAGACATACAGCACGGAAACAGACCCTTCAGTCTAACTCGTCCATGTCCACCAAATATAGTTCCAACTGCCAGCCATCGGCCCATATCCCTCCAAACCTTTCCTATTCATATACCCATCCAGATGCCTTTTAAATGCTGCACTTGTACTTGCCTCCACCACTTCCTCTGGCAGCTCATTCCATACATGTAGCACCCTGTGCATGAAAACATTGACCCTTAGGTCTCTCTTATATCTTTCCTCTCTCTTTGTACCTTTCTCACACTTGCTGTTGGGATGCCTATAATGCAGCTCCAACATTCTTAACACACCCTTCCGATTTCTGAGCTCTACCCATAATGCCTCACTGCTCGAGTCCTCCATAGTGCCCTCCTTCAGCACAGCTGTGATATTCTCTCTGACCAGTAAGCCAACTCCTCTACTCTTTTTACCTCCCTCTCTATTCCGCCTGAAGCATCTGTATCCTGGGATGTTTAGTTGCCAATCATGCCCTTCCCTCAACCAAGTCTCAGTAATAGCAATAACATCATACTCCCAGGTACTAATCCAAGCCCTGAGTTCATCTGCCTTACTTTCTCCACTTCTCGCATTAAAACAAATGCACCAAAACCACCTGTATCCTTTGCGTTCATCATGTGGTCCCTGCCTATTCTTCCCCTCAGTCACGCTGGCTTCATGATCTAGTTCCTTACAGGCTTTGTTACTATCTCCTTACTGTCCACTAACCTCTCCATTTGGTTCCCATCCCTCTGTCACTTTAGGTTAAATCCTCCCCAACAGCGTTAGGAAAAGCACCCCCTATGACATTGGTTCCAGTCTTGCCCAGGTTAAGACCTTTGGATTTGTAATAGTCCCACCTCCCCCAGATTTGGTCCCAATGTCCAAACATCTAAACCCTTCCATCCTGCACCATGTCTGAAGCCATGCATTCATCCTGCCTATTCTTTCATTTCTACTCTGACTAGCACGTGGCGCTGGTAGCTGGACTGATATTACTGCCATTTTCTCTTATTTTCCTTTCTCTCATGTTTCTTTGTTTACTCTTGTCCCCTCAAAATTTGACCACCTGACTGTGCCCCCAACTTTGCCCCCCTAATACCCCACTGTGACTGTACACAATGTGCAGGTGCAGACTGTCAGTGACCTTTACCACTGAGAAAGTTGTTATGAAGTTGAAGGTGTATACTCTAGCTTTGAGAGAGAGAGGTAGAGAGTGAGAGTGAGAGAGCTGACCGGCTCCTGTCATGTGAATGACTCGCAGAAACAAAGTATAATTTGAAGATGTAACATTTGGCTGTAACCTAGATAACTGTGTTGTTTTCACGGCAATTTGAATTTAACCAGTTTAAGTTATGCCCCTAGATACTAAAACCCAATCGAGTTGGTATTTTGCTGTTTTGACAGCAGTTTTGGGTATAAAAAGCAGGCAATTTGGACAGTTAGCCAGGAGAAAGAGCACCAACTAGTATTGTCAGACAGACTGCCTGAAAACACTCTCTGTCAAAGGTAACTTTTACCTCTGAAACACCTTTGTAGCCAAATACCAAAGACAACCCAGGGAGATCTACACACAGAGGGAGATCTACAAACAGAGGAGGATCAACACCGGAGACAACAGCTGCTTTCGGTTTTGAAAATTAAGTTGCTGTAAATTTAATAGGGGCTTTATTGGACTGTGTCCATCACTATAAAGGGGTAGGTGGCAGTGTAATCATGAAGGAATGATGGGGGTTGGGTAGTATGGGGAAGGGGCTAAAGCAGCAGAGAGGGAGGGGTATTCAAATGGGGGGGACAATATTCAGGGGAGCAAAGTATCTGAGGGAAGCAGCAAAATAGTCAAGGCGACTGGAATTGGGGGAATGTAAAATCTAGGGGAAGCAAAATTGTAGGGGCTGAATAATGGGAAAGGGGTTTGCATATTTGGGGGAGTTGCAAGAGGTGGTGGGAGAAGAAAATAGAGCTGATTACAAATTGAGGGCAAATATGTCTCCACACCCCTATTTTTGATTGCCCAACTCTGGGCCACATAATCGGAAGAAGTAAAATTGTGGGGAGAGGGGCAAAATATGGGGAGTATGATTTTGGTGGGGGAGGGGGCAAAATTTAGAGATGGTAAATTGTGAGTATTGCAAGATGGCAGGGACATAAAGTTTGTGGAGTGGCATATTTGGGGGGGTGGGGAGCCTTGCAAGGAAAGGAGGGCGCAGTTTGTAGAGGAGAATGAAGGTACACCAGAGTGGGTAATTACACGGGGGGGGAGAATTTTGGGTGAGGGATGCCAAGTTGGGGACAGAAAACATCTGGTAGTGGGGGCAAAACTTGGGGTGGGCACACAGTTGAGACAGGAATATTTGGGGTAAACTGGGCAGCCGGTGTATCAGATAAAGCCCCTTTGTTATGACACAGAGGTAAAACCTTCTAATTAAACCAAACACACAGAAAAGCTCACCTCTGTTAAAGTATGAGTGACAGAGAACTACCCAAAATTCACTATTTAACAAAAGAAATATCAATTTTATTAATTAACTCAAAAAGTGAACATGAACAACAGCTATTTTGTGGTACACACCGGTACCAATGACATAGCAAGGAAAAGGAATGAGGACCTGAAAAATGAATAGGGGGAGTTAGATTCGAAGCTAAAAGGCTGGACAAGCAGAGTAGTGATCTCTGGATTGCAACTGGTGCCACGAGCTAGTGAGACTAAGATGTACAGCTGAACACGTTGCTGCAGAGCTGGCGTAGGAGGGAGGGCTTCAGGTATGTGGATCATTGGTATACCTTCTGAGGGACCTGAACAAGGAGGGCAAGTTGCACCTGAACTGGATGGATACCAATATTCTGGTGGGAGGTTTGTTGGAGCTCTTTGGGAGGGTTTAAACTAGTTTGGCAAGGGAATGGGAACCAGAGCTATGGATCAGAGGATGGGGAAGCTGGTGAACAGGCAGATACTGTATGCAGAGAGTCTGTGAGGAAGGATAGACAGTTGACAGGGCAAAGTTGCAGTCAGTGTGATGGGGTGAAGTGTGTCTATTTTAATGCAAGAAGAAATGTCAGGAATAAGGGTGGTGAACTTAACAGTATTTGGAGCTACGATGTTGTGGCCATTACGGAGACTTGACTATCACAAGGGCAGGAATGGTTGTTGGATGCTGCAAAAGGATGTTTCAAAAGGAATAGGGATGGAGGTAAAGGAAGTGAGGGAAGTGGCATTGCTAATCAGGGATAGTATCACAGCTGCAGAAAGGGAGGTTGTTGAGGAGGGTTTGTCTACTGAGTCAGTATGGGTGCAAGGCAGAAAAGGAACAGTCACTTCATCAGGAGTTTTCTACAGACCGACCCCCACCCCCCATCCCCACCCCGCAACAGAGACACTGAGCAGATTGGAATTTGATGTTTGGCTACGAACCAGGTCAGGTGACAGATCTCTCGGTGGGACAGTATTCGGTCATAGTGATCACAATTCCCTTACCTTTATTATAGTCATGGAGAGGGATAGGAACAGACGGTATGAGAAAGTATTTAATTGGGGGAGGGGGAAATTACTATGCTATTAGGCAGGAACTGTGGAGCATAAATAGGGAACAGATATTCTCAGGGAAATGCATGACAGAGATGTGGAGGTTGTTTAGGGAGCACCTGCTGTGAGTGCTAGATAGCTTTGATCCACTGAGGCAAGGAAGGGATGGTAAGGTGAAGGATCCTTGGATGACAAGGGATGTGGAACATCTAGTCAAGAGGAAGAAGGAAGCTTACGTAAGGTTGAAGAGGCAAGGATCAGACAGGGCTCGAGAGAGTTATAGGAACTGAAGAATGGACTTAGGAGAGCTGGAAGGGGGCATGAAAAAGCCTTGATGGGTAGGAAGTCCCCTAGGCCATACCAGGAATATACCCAAGGTTACTATGGGAAGCAAGGGAAGAGATTGCTGCGTCTTTGGCGATGATCTTTGCGATCTCATTGTCCATTGGAGGAGTTTCAGATGATTGGAGGGTGGCAAATGTTATTCCTTTGTTCAAGAAAGGGAATAGAGATAACCCTGGGAATTACAAACCAGTCAGTCTTACGTTGGAGGTGGGCAAACTATTGGAGAGGATTGTGAGAGACAGGATTTATGCTTATTTGGAAAACTATGTTTTGATTAGAGATAGTCTCCATGGCTTTGAAATGAGTAGATCATGTGTTCCAAGCCTTATTGAATTCTTTGAGGATGCAACAAAACACACTGAAGGTAGAGCAGTGGATGTACTGTGTATGGATTTTAGCAAGGCGTTTGATAAGATTCCCATCGTAGGCTCATTCAGAAAGTAAGGAGGCATGGGATACAGGGAAATTTGCATGTCTGGATGCAGAATTGGCTAGCCCATAGAAGACAGAGGGTGGTCGTAGACGGATAGTATTCAGACGGAGGTTGGTGATCAGTGGTATTCAACAGGGATTTGTTCTGGAGCCTTTGCTCTTTTTGATTTTTATAAATGACTCGGATGAGGAAGTGGAAGGGTGAGTTAGTAAATTTGCCGATGACACAAAGGTTGGTGGAGTTGTGGACAGCGTGGAAGGCTGTTGTAGGTTGCAATGAGACATTAACAGGATGCAGAGCTGGGCTGAGAAGTGTCAGATGGAGTTCAACCTGGAAAAGTGTGAAGTGATTCTTTTTTGAAGGTCAAATTTAAATGCAGAATACAGGGTTAAAAAGGTGGGATTCTTGGCAGAGTGGAGGAACAGAGGGATCTTGGGGGTCCCTCAAAGTTGCCACCCAAGTTTATAGGGTTGTTAAGGCGGCGTATGGTGTGTTAGCTTTAATTAGCGAGAGATTTAGTTTAACAGCCGCAAGGTTAAGCCATAGCTATATAAAGCCCTGGTTAAGCCACACTTGGAATATTGTATTCAGTTCTGGTTGCCTCAATTATAGGATGGGGAAGCTTTAAAGAGGGTGCAGAGGAGATTTACCAGGATTGTGCCTGGACTGGAGGGCACGTCTTACGAAGAAAAGTTGAGGGAGCCAGGGTTTTTCTCATTGGAGCGAAGAAGGATGAGAGGTGACTTGATAGAGGTATACAAAATAATGAGAGGCATAAATAAAGTCGATAGCCAGAGACCTTTTCCCAGGGCAGAAATAGCTATCATGAGGGGGCAAAATTTTAACGTGATTGTAGGAAGGTTTAGGGGAGATGTCAGAAGTAGGTTCTTTCCACAGAGTGGTGGGTGAGTGGAATGCACTGCCAGCAGTGACAACAGAATCAGATACTATAGGGACATTTAAGAGACTCTTGGATAGGCACATGGATGATTGTAAAATGAAGAGTAGGTAGGTTAGTTTGATCCTAGAGTAGGATAAAAAGTTGGCACAACATCAAGAGTAGAACGGCCTGTACTGTGCTGTACTGTTCTATGTTCTATCTCTGCTGCCGTACCCAACTCGCACCAAGGCTTATGTTCTACAAGTCACACTACTGTCTTCAGCATCTTGCCTCACTTACTCTCATTCACCTCAACTCTGACACCACTAACCCTGCACGTCCTCTGTGCTGTCCACTCACTTACTCAGAATACCACATCGGCACCAACAGTAAAAGCTGTGCCACACTTTCTTCCTCTGTTATACCAAACTCTCTCATTCCATCAGGAAAACAGCTCAGAATGGGACAGAAAGAATCAAGGCAAGGTGGTGATCTGCTTGTCATCTGGCTACTCACTCCTTAGAAGGACAGAATTCAGAATCAAACCACACTGAGTAAGTCCTGGACGTATCAGAAGCTGTCATTGACTTCCTGTTCAGGTAAAAGCTGAGTGAAAGCTAACCCCCTTGATTTGACTGAGAATTCTGACAACTATGAAAAGCTCGCTGGTTTTGTGTTTGTGTTAAATGGCATGGCAAGACAGCAACAACACTAAACCTGGCTTCTCTGGCTGAGAGATCAAAACAAGGCAACAGAAGGCAGGGATGCTGTGAGCAGTGAAGAGCCCAAAAGAGAAGCCTGGCCCAATCCTTGAGCTGGGTATGTGACACGATGTGCTTTGGGTCCTCGCAGCAGCAGCACAATGGGAAGAGAGAGTGACAACCTTTGACATCAGACTGCATTTAACCAAGTGTAGCATTAAGGAGCCCTAGCAAAGCTGGAATGAATGGGAATCTGGGGGCAAATTTTCCATTTGTTGATGCTATACCTGACATATAGGAAGATGGTTGGGGTTACTGGAGGTCAGTCATCTCTGCAGGAGCCCCTTGGTAATGTCCTCGGCACAAAAATGTTCAGAAACTTCATTAATAACCTTAAGGTCAGAAATGGAGATGTTTGCCAATAACTGTGCAGTGTTCATCACAATTTGCAACTTCTCAAATGCAACAATGTCTGAACAATAACCAGGCTTGGGCGAACAATTGACAAGTAACATTCACACCATACAAATGCCAGGTCATGACCATCTCCAATATTTGACAATCTAATCACCGCCCCTTGACATTCAATGATGTTACCATCACTGAATCCCCATTATCAATATCCTATGGGGGCAGCATTGACCAGAAACTGAACTGTACTCACCATATAAATATAGTGATTACAAGAAAAGGTCAGAGGCTAGGAATTCTCCAGTGAGTAACTTGCTTTCTGACCCCACAAAGCCTGTCTGCCATTTACAAAGCACAAGTCAGGAATGTGATGGAATACACCCACTTGCCTGATGGGTACAGCTCCAGCAACACTCAAGAAGCTTGACATCATCCAGGACAAAACGGCCTGCTTGATTGGTATCACATCCACAAGCACTTGATCTGTCCACCACCAATGCTGAGTCGCAGAAGTGTGTACTATCAAAAAGATGGACTGCAGAAATTCACCAAAGATCGTTTGACAGCACCTTGCAAACCCACAACCACTCCCATCCAGATGGACAAGGGCAGCAGATGCACGGGAACACCATCACTTGCAAGTTCCCCTCTGAACCTCTCACCATCCTGACTTCACTGTCACTGAGTCAAAACTCTGGAATTCCCTCCCAAAGGACATTGTTGATCAATTTTCACACATGAACTGCGGTGGTTCACGAAGGCAGCTCACCACCATCTTCTCAAAGGCAACTCAGAAGGGCAATAAATGCTGGCCAGACACCAATATCCACATCCCACAAGTGAATAAAAACACAGTTTCCCAGTGCATCCCAAGGTGCAGTACTGAAATGCAGAAGCATCCTCTAAGTTGCCTGGAGATGTGCCATGAACATTCTTAAAGGCTGGCAGATGGCAAATGCCATGAAGTCATTCACAACAAGCAATGAACTATATCTCCTAGGTGCCTGCTCTAGTTTCCTTGTTGCAGTTTCTCAACATTTAGCTAGATTGGCAAGTTTGATAAGATGGTTGGCTGAAAATCAATCATTCCTGAAGAAGGGCTTATGCCCAAAACGTCGATTCTCCTGTTCCCTGGATGCTGCCTGACCTGCTGCGCTTTTCCAGCAACACATTTCCAGCGCTGAAAATCAATCAGGTCAGCTGTGCTGTTAACAAGGCATTTAACAAGTGCTCCTCCCCAACAACTGCTATCTTGCCACTACTTGGTGAGAATCTTCCCATGTGACTTGTGACGATGAAGAAAGATGGCTTGAATTGCTCTAAACGTCGAGATAGGCCTTGCTACAACTGTTACACAATTTTGCCACACACCTCGCTATCGGTCACATTGCTCAGATCCCTTCAAGATTCCACTCACTGTCCTTCTTCTTCTGTCATTCCAGGCCTCACTTACAATGAAATCAAGATTGTAACTTACTCCTGTGCAGAACTTTAAACTCTAGAACTTCATATCACTCACCACTTATTCCTTACGGACAAAAGGGTAACTAGGGAAAGAATAGGGCCCCTCAAAGATCAGCAAGGCAGCCTTTGTGTGGAGCCGCAGGAGATGGGGCAGATACTAAACGAGTATTTTGCATCAGTATTTACTGATGTGGAAAAGGACAAGAAAGATATAGAATCTAGGGAAATAGATGGTGACATCTTGAAAAATGTGCATATTACAGAGGAAGAAGTGCTGGATGTCTTGAAACGCATAAAAGTGGATAAATCCCCAGACCTGATCAGGGGCACCTTAGAACTCTGGGAAGCTAGAGAAGTGATTGCTGGGCCTCTTACTGAAATATTTGTATCAGCGATAGTCAGAGGCTGAGGTCCATAAGTCTGGAGTTTGGCTAACGTGGTGTCACTGTTTAAGAAAAGGTGGTAAGGACAAGCCAAGGAACTATAGACCAGTGAGCCTGACCTCGGTGGTGGGCAAGTTGTTGGAGGGAATCCTGAGGGACAGGATGTATATGTATTTGGAAAGGCAAGGACTGATTCGGGATAGTCAACATGGCTTTATGGCTGGGAAATCATGTCTCACAAACTTGATTGAGGCTTTTGAAGAAGTAACAAAGAGGATTGATGGGGGCAGAGCAGTAAATGTGATTATATGTGGACTTCAGTAAGGCATTCGACAAGGTTCCCCATGGGAGACTGATTAGCAAGGTTAGATCTCATGGAATACAGGGAGAACTAGCCATTTGGATAGAGAACTGGCTCAAAAGGTAGAAGACAGAGGGTGGTGGTGGAGGATTGTTTTTCAGACTGGAGGCCTGTGACCAGTGGAGTGCCACAAGGATCAGTGCTGGGTCCACTACTTTTCATCATTTATATAAATGATTTGAACGTGAACATAAGAGGTATAGTTAGTAAGTTTGTAGATGACACCAAAAATGGAGGTGTAGTGGACTGCAAAGAAGGTTACCTCAGATTACAACAGGATCTTGATCAGATGGGCCAATGGGCTGAGAAGTGGCAGATGGAGTTTAACTTAGATAAATGTTAGGAAAGCAAATCTTAGCATGACTTAAACACTTAATGGTAAGATCCTAGGGAGTGTTGCTGAACAAAGAGACCTTAGAGTGCAGGTTCATAGCTCCTTGAAAGTGGAGTTGCAGATAGATAGGATAGTGAAGGCGGTGTATGGTATGCTTTCCTTTATTGGTCAGAGTACTGAGTACAGGAGTTGGGAGGTCATGTTGTGGCTGTACATTGGTTAGGCCACTGTTGGAATATTGTGTGCAATTCTGGTCTCCTTCCTATTGGAAAGATATTGTGAAACTTGAAAGGGTTCAGAAAAGATTTACAAGGATGTTGCCAGGGTTGGAGGATTTGAGCTACAGGGAGAGGTTGAATAGGCTAGGGCTGTTTTCCCTGGAGACTTGGAGGCTGAGGGGTGACCTTGTTGAGGTTTATAAAATCATGAGGGGCATGGATAGGATAAATAGACAAAGTCTTTTCCCTTGGGTGGAGGAGTTCAGAACTAGAAGGCATTGGTTTAGGGTGAGAGGGGAAAGATATAAAAAAATCCTAAGGGGCAATTTTTTTCACGCGGAGGGTGGTACGTGTACAGAATGAGCCGCCAGAGGAAGTGGTGGAGGCTGGTACAATTGCAACATTTAAAAGGCATCTCGATAGGTATATGAATAAGAAGGGTTTGGAGGGAAATGGGCCGCCTGTCAGGTGGGACTAGATTCGGTTAGGATATCTGGTCGGCATGGATGAGTTGGACCAAAGGGTCTGTTTCTGTGCTGTACATCACTATGACTCTTCGACTCTGCCTATATTCTAAATACTTTTAAAAGGAATGTGTGTTAACACCTAACCAAAACTTCTTTAACTGCCTCTTCTTTTCTTCTACTTTCTTGACATTGCTTCTGCAGCACAGGCTTTGACCTGGGATTCTCAATTTCAAAAAAGGGAAAACATCAGAGAAGATCAAGATTGCACAAAAGTAAGAGATCGGTTTACAATAAAATTCTGATCCTAATCTGATACTCTAGTGTGCTGACATAATTTATAAATTGAAGAGCACAGGTCATAGCAACTCAAGAGACCTCAATAAGTGAGCTTTGCTGCTGTGACCAGAGGAACACATAGGCCCAGAAGCACTCACTGTAATTAAGTGGATAGAGCGAGGGAGAGATACAGTGAAGGAAATCATTTACTGCTGGGGTTTAAGTTTACTTTTAGTTTAAACCTTTGATTTGTTCTTTTGGGAGTTTTGTCTGGATTTATGCTGCAAATACAGTACTTTATCCTTCACAGAAATCAATATGTTGTGCACTGCATGTGTGAGAAATGGGACTGCCTGAGGGTTGATAAGGTTCTGTTGCCTGCACACGGTTCATTGTTTTTAATAAAAGCTCAGGGGCAGGTTATGAAAGGCAATATGAAGTAACAGATATAAACACTGTTCTTACCACGTCTTCAGTCACTGACTCAGGTGTCTCTTTGGCTCGGGGAAAGAAGATGAGGATCAAGGTGATCATCAATGCAAGGAAGAAAACCAATATAATCGAAAGCCAGCTAGATAAAATAACAAAAGATATTCCCAATGAATCTGTACTGCACAACAGATGATGCTTGATAAACCAGTATAATAAAGTAAGGGGCCCAGTGAGAGTATCAGAGCACCAAAGCTGAGGAGCAGAAGATCAATTTAAATCAAAGAAAACCGGTACCAAATTGATGGTACACTGGCTCCAGCTAGTCAATTGCAGTTTGTGTCAATCAGACCAAGCTTCCCTCTTTCTGTCTTTCAGGTTTAACAATGTTTTTGCTTTTCAGAAGTATCCCTGGTTTCCTCCCTGTGCTTTATTAACTTAGCACAGTCTCTCCCAAACTGTGTGAACAGCCCAACCTTAGTTCTGCTACACATGTTCGTTCCACAACCCTGACCTAATCACTCTGCTCTTGCTGTGCTCCTTTTAAAGTAAAGATTAGAGTCGTGCTGGAAAAGCACAGCAGGACAGGCAGCATCTAAGGAGCAGGAAAATCGACGTTTTGGGCAAAAACCCTTCATCAGCAATGAGCCTCCAGGATGGAGAGATAAATGGGAGGCAGGTGAGGCTGGGGGGGTGAAGGTAGCTAAGAGTACAATGAGTGGATGGAGGTGAGGATGAAGGCGATATGTCAAAGAGCAGGGTGAAGTGGATAGTTGGGAAGGAAGATTGGCAGGTAGGGCAGGTCATGAGGATGGTGCTGAGCTGGCAAGTTGGAAGTGGAGTAAAGTGGGGGGAGGGGAAATGAGGAAACTGGTGAAGTCCACATTGATGCCCTGGGGTTGAAGTGTTCGGAGGCGAAAAATGAGGCGTTCTTCCTCCAGTGGCGGTGGAGGTGGCCCAGGACCTGCATGTCGCCAGCAGAGTGGGAGGGGGAGTTGAAATGTTCGGCCACAGGGTGGTGTGGTTGATTGGTGCAGGTGTCCTGGAGATGTTCCCTAAAGCGCTATGTGGGAAGGCGTCCAGTCCTACCAATGTAGAGGAGACTGCATCGGGAGCAACAGATACAATAAATGACACTGGTGGATGTGCAGGTGCAACTTCGATGGATGTGGAAGGCTCCTTTGGGGCCTTGGATGGAGGTGGGGGGGGGGAGGTGTGGGTGCAGGTTTTGCAGTTCCTGCGGTGGCAGGGGTAGGTGCCAGGATGGGAGGGTGGGCTGTTGGGGGGCATGGACCTGACCAGGTAGTCACAGAGGGAATGGTCTTTGAGGAAAGCGGATAGAGGTGGGGAGGGAAATATATCCCTGGTGGTGGTCCGTTTGGAGGTGGTGGAAATGTCGACGGACGATGTCGTTTATATGGTGGTTGGTGGGGTGGAAAGTGAGGACCAGGGGTGTTCTGTCCTTGTTGCAGTTGGAGGGGTGGGGTTTGAGGGCGGAGGTGCGGGACGTGGATGAGATGCGTTGGAGGGCATCTTCAACCATGTGGGAAGGAAGAGGCCATCTGTGGTGGAACTGGTCCTCCTGGGAGCAGATGCATTGGAGGCGGAGGAATTGGGAGTACGGGATAGCATTTTTGCAGGAGGTAGGCTGGGAAGAGGTGTAATCCAGGTTAGCTGTGGGAGTCGGTGAGTTTGTAAAAAATGTCAGTGTTAAGTCAATCATCATTGATGGAGATGGAGAGGTCCAGGAAGGGGAGGGAGGTGTCAAAGATGGTCCAGGTGAATTTAAAGTTGGGGTGGAATGTGTTGGTGAAGCTGATGAACTGCTCAACCTCCTCGCGGGAGCACGAGGTGGCGCCGATGCAGTCATCAATGTAGCAGAGGAAGAGGTGGGGTGTTGTGTAACTACAGAAGATGGACTGTTCTATGTAGCCAACAAAGAGACAGGCATAGCTAGGGACCATGCAAGTGCGTATGGCTACCCCTTTCGTCTGGAGGAAGTGGTAGGATTCGAAGGAGAAATTGTTAAGGCTGAGGACCAGTTCAGCCAAACGAATAAGTGTGTCAGTGGAAGGTTACTATTGGGGATATCAGGAGAGGAGGGCTTGCAGGTCCTGGGTCATGGCCTTTTTCCAGCACCACTCTAATCTTGACCCTGATCTCCAGCATCTGCAGTCCTCACTTTCCTTTTAAAGTAACTCAATCCCAACCTGTTCTTTGAACTTTTTGTTTTAAAATCAGTGACCAAGTCACCCAAACCATTAACCATTAGCAACATGTAGTTCACTGGAAATAAAGATGAGATTAATTGCATTTTATTTACAAATAAATAATGAAGAATGGACACCACCCTTGGGGATGTAATCTCAACACAATGTGCACGGCAGATGACACATACCTTCATCAAAACGTTATGATAAAAATTAATTAATGTGTGCTTATCATAATTCCATGGTTTACTTCTTGATGACTCAACAGTGGCAAGTTTTTGTTAAGTTATTCAAAGGAGAAGTAAGTTTACATGCATTCAGAGTGTTTGAGAAGATTTATAGCTCAGGTTGTGGATGAGATTGTTGACTTGCTCATGAGCTGGTAAGTTTGTTCACAGACATTTCGTCACCATGCTAGGTAACATCATCAGTATGCCTCTGTTCCTTAACAGAGCCAGCAACAAAACCAGAAACAGAACCAGCAACAAAACCAGAAATGACACCACTAACCCCAACATACCCAGATATACAAATAGCAAACAGGACAGAATACCAATGCTTCACCGAAGGCGCACTGATGAGGTTACCCAGAATGGCAACGAAACGCCTGCAAACAAACTTACTAGCTCAGCCATTAAGTAAATAACCTCAGATATTGTTCAAGTGTATTAAAATGTTTTGATATGGAAAACTATTTTTGTCAGTAGATAGCATAATCTAAAAATTAAGAACCAGATTTTTCAGGAAATTAGGAAACACTTCTGCAAGGTTGGCAGAAGCAGGAGATGGGAGAAGATACTGAACAAGTACTTTGCATCAGTGTTTACTGTGGAAACAAAGGTTGGCAGAAGTTTGAAATCTTTCAGTAAATGGCAATTGATGCAAGATAAAATATTAATACTAACATTATGAGTGGTAAGATTTTTGTAAATCAAAGATTAACGGGATATGGATAAACACACTTTTATGGAGTCATGGGGCAGATTACTATAATCTCTCAGATAGGCGGAACAAACTCAAAGGGTTAAGTAGCCCACTTCAGTTTCTATATTTTCCAATAAAATTGTTGCAAGTGGTCAAAGTTCTGATTCCTACACTTATAACTAATTACTAATTTCCACTAGATAATGCTGTCCTGAACCACTCCCTCCCATTGCACTCATTGCTCCATTGCCTGACTATTTAGTCACAGAGTCATAGAGATGTACAGTACCAAAACAAACCCTTTGGTCCAACTCGTCCATGCCGACCAAATGTAGTCTCACCTGGCACCTGGCTCACATCCCTCCAAATCCTTCCTATTCATATACCCATCCAGATGCCTTTTAAATGTTGCAATTGTACTAGCCTCCACCACTTCCTCTAGCAGCTCATTCCATACACGTACCACCCTCTGCGTGAAAAAGGTCCCACCCAGTCCAACACCGTCCATTCCCCCAAATCCCTCTCAGGCAGCCAGACTGGACACCAACAAGAAGATGCTGCGAGTCTCCAAATAGCGCATGCACGCACACACACACCCTTTTACTGCAACGTTTTGACAGGTGCCACCTTTGCCCTGTACAGGTCAATGTTGGAGAGATTATTTGGGGAAGGGGGGTTTAGGGTACACAGCTGTGTAGAACTCCAGGAAAAGTGTGGGGGGGGGGGAAGCGAGAGAGAGGGTGGGAGGTCAGTCATTTGGAGATGGTGTAGGGGGTGGATAGGAGGCAGTGTGCTGCTGCCTAGTCTCCTGAACGGGGAGCGAACTTAACAGAAAACTCCGAGCGCTAAAGGGTATTGAATCAATTAACCAAATAATCAATTATCTGAACGGAATAGTGCCCGCCCATCTCATTCAGATAATCGAGGTTCCTCTGTATACTTAAGTGGAGAATCAGGAGAGCAAAAAGGGGACATGAGATAGCTTTGGCAAATAGAGTTCAGGAGAATTCAAAGGTTTTTACAAGTACATTAAGGACAAAAGGGTAACTAGGGAGAGAATAGGCCCCTCAAAGATCAGCAAGGCGGCCTTTGTGCGGAGCCTCTGGAGATGGGGGAAGATACTAAACAAGTACTTTGAATCAGTGTTTACTGTGGAAAAGGACTTGGAAGATATAGAACGTAGGGAAATAAAATGCCTGGGCTCCCATCAGTCCAGGATTGTTCTCGCAGCATTTCAGTAAGCCGAGTTCACTTTTAATCACTGTAAACAAAAGGCGCGATCAGTGCTGGAAACACATCTTTGATGTAATGTTTCTATCGTGACCTCAAGATCTCCTTCAGATAATCAGATAATCGAGGTTCCTCTGTACTCTTACTGCCTTCATACTCTAAGGATTCATTTCATCTATCTTGTCTATAGCTGACATATGCATCCATTTTTTTTCATAACCAAATCCTCAATTTCTTTAGTCATCCAACATTCTCTACACCTACCAGCCTTTCCTTTTACCCTGACAGGAAAATACTGTCTCTGGACTCTCGTTATCACATTTCTGAAGGCTTCCCATTTTCCAGCTGTCCCTTTACTGCGAACATTTGCCCCAAGTCAGCTTTTGAAGCCTAATATTGTCAAAATTAGCCTTCCTCCAATATAGAATTTCAACTTTTAGATCTGGTCTATCCTTTTCTATCACTATTTTAAAACCAATGGAATTACGGTCACTGTCCCCAAAGTGCTCCCCCACTGACACCTTAGTCACCTGCCCTGCCTTATTTCCCAAGAGTAGGTCAAATTTTGCATCTTCCCTGGTAGGTACACCCACACATTGAATCAGAAAATTTTCTTGTACACACTTAAATTCCTCTCCATCTAAACCCTTAACACAATGGCAGTCCCAATCTATGTTTGGAAAATTAAAATCCCCTACCATTACTACCCTATTATTCTTACAGATAACTGAGATCTCCTTACAAATCTGTTTCTCAATTTCCCTCTGACTATTAGGTCTATAATACAATCGCAATAAGGTGATCATCTCTTTCTTATTTCTCAGTTTAGCCCAAATAACTTCCTTGGATGTATTTCTGGGACTCTCCTCCCTCAGTACAGCTGTAATGTTATCCCTTGCCAAAAATGCCACTCCCCCACCTCTCTTACCTCCCTTTCTGTCCTTCCAGCATTTGTATCCTGGAACAATAAGATGCCAGTCCTGTCCATCCCTGAGCCTGGTTTCTGTAATTGCTATAATATCCCAGTCCCATGTTCCTAACCATGCCCTGAGTTCATCTGCCTTCTGTTAGGCCTCTTGCATTGAAATAAATGCAGTTTAATTTATCAGTCTTACTTTGTTCTCTGCTTTGTCCCTGCCTGCTCAGACTGTTTGTTCTCAACTGTACCAGTCTCAGATTGATCTCTTTCCTCACTAGCTCTCGGAGTCCCACCCCTTCACCTTACTAGTTTAAATCCTCCTGAGCAGCTCTAGCAAATCTCTCTGCCAGTATATTAGTCCCCTTCCAATTTAGGTGGAAGCCGTCCTTCTTTTACAGGTCACTTCTACCCCATACAAAATTCCAATGATCCAAAAGTGTGAATCCTTCTCCCATACACCAGCTCCTCAGCCATGCATCCATTTGCTCTATCCTCCTATTACTGCCCTCACTAGCTCGTAGCACCAGTAGTAATCCAAATATTATTACTCTCGAGGATCTCTTTTTAAAATTCCGGCCTCTCTACATTCTCCCCTTCAGAATCTCATCCTTTTCCCTTCCTATGTCATTCGTTCCAATGTGTACAATGACCTTCTACTGGTCCCTCTCCACCTTGAGAACATGCTGCACTCTCTCAGAGACATCCTTGATCCTGGCACCAGGGAGGCAACACCATTGTGATTTTTCACTGCTGGCCACAGAACGTCTGTCTGTGCCTCGGATGAGAGAGTCCCCTAACACAATTGGTCTCTTGGAACTTGGCTTGCCCCTCATTGCGTTACAGCCAGTCTCAAGACCAGAAACTTGGCTGTTCTTGCTACATTTCCCTAAGAATCCATCACCTCCTACATTTTCCAAAACCGTATACTTGTTTGAAATGGGGATAGCTACAGAAGACTCCTGCATTACTTGCCTATCTCTCTTACCTTCCCTGGAGTTAACCCATTTATGTGACTGTATCTGCAACTTTTTTCCCCTTCCTATAACTGCTATCCATCAGACCCCCTTGCTCTTGTAAATTCCTCACTGCCTCTAACGGTCTCTCTAACCAATCCATTCGATCTGAAGGATTCGCAACCAATGACATTTATTGCAGATATAATTCTCAGTAAACACGTAAACTCTCCCTAATCTCCCACATCCAACAAGAAGAGCACATCATTCTATTAAAGGTCATTTATGCTTCTTCCGATCTACAGACACAGAAAATAGCACTGTTTTATTTCTCTACAAATACTGCTCCAGGCCAACTTAATACTTCCGGCTTATATTTTTAAGTTTAATCAAGAGACGTATCTCAATAAAACATATAATCAAGAATCCACTCTACACACTACTGCAGACTTACTGTAAGGCCACATTAAAAATATTCATTTATCTGTTTCTGTGCTGTGACCTTGCCCAAACAGGTTCTTCCAAAATTAGCTGTGAACTTCAGGTGTTTGTTAATTTTCCCAGACACACACTTGAATGTCCAGCAATACATGAATTCAAACAGTAAAGGCAGTAACTGCGCAGGTTCACTACTGTGTCAGTTAGCAGTATTTCTCTCTAGCTCTATTCATTCCCACTCTCTGTGCTTCTTAATCCATTATGTGATCCATTCATCCTTACTGTGTGCGTTAAGAGGCACATAGAAGGAGAAAAACAAAGGCTGTGCAAAGCTTGATGCAATTAAATGGATTTCAAGCTAATCTTCAAAACAATAAAGATGTAATATTAAAACAGGCAGAATCCAGAATATTCTCAATATTACATTTAAGTAGTGGACTGAAGCAATAAATAAAGGCCTTACCTGATCACACCTCCTGAACGAGATAGCAGCATGCATATCAGCAATGACAAAACCCATACAATAGCCAGAATAAAAACTCCTGGCCCTACTCCCATTACATCGGCCATTGTGACGTTTACTGTAAGAGTAAAATAGTGTTAGTTCCTGAAACAACATGAAAATATTAATAGATGAATGATTGGAGGACAGCCTTGTCATCTTTAAGCTTGTGATTTTTTAAAATTTACTTATAGATCTTTTCCGATCATACTTTGAACTAATTGTTTTACTCCTTTAAACTTCTTCATGCTACGCACCATTTCTTGGCTAATGTAGCTGGAGTAAACAAGCTTAAGCTAGATATTGAACAGTGTGCAAAATGATTCAGGAATATTGCCTCAATGTCTGATCCTCTTGATGAGAAAAGGCTGTTCAGACTCCACAATAGAATGTCTTTCTCCCGGATGGTCCAAGCGTACATGTTGCTCTGAAAGAGCATATTACCTCATCAAGCTGACAGGAAGGAATTTGATTATAATTTTCTCATCCCTTGCAAATGAAAGGAGAAATATTCAGCTGGACACTGCTGCATAGAGGACATCAGATATAGAGAATTGCAACTTTGACAGAACTTATGGCCCAGTTTGACACATTCAGACCTTGGGCAATAGCCCTTAGAAAGTAATGTTCCACAGTTTTTTTGAAATATTTATTTTTCAAGACAATAAGAAATGCACCACATCTGAATGGACCCTCTATGCCACCCCATTCATTGTCATTAGCAGGTTACGAGAGCCAAAGCATGTCGCAAAGCTGTGAAGAGTTTGAAGAGCAGTATTTGGAACAATTGAAGAAATGTTCCAAATAACCGTTTGCTAACCTCTGTCTATTAGAGACACGATAAATTGTGAATTGTTTTCCATATCATTCTGCACAAGTAACTGATGCATTTTGAAGTAATTTCTTACTCTCTAAGTCTATAAACAATGGAAAAGATTCACCAAACAGAAAGGCACAGACTTATCAAGAAGCTTTAAATTATCAAGACAATTATATTTCCCTTTTAATTCTTCCTCTCTGCATTTAGTCCTGATCTACCTACATCTACAATTTTTTGACATTCTCCAACACTTGAACCCATCTTCAAACTTCAAACCCATCTATCCTCTCATCCTTAGATATAAATAGTGTGTAATAAGCGGTAATGAATTGACTGTCTATTATATACTCAAGCTGATTTTTATACACTATGGGAACATAAAAATGGTGCAGCCCACTACATCTGTGATACTTTGCCAGATGACCATTCCTGGAGTTTATGGTCTTTGACACCGCTATTTGTATGTGGGTTGTTTGAGGCTGTTACCTTTGCTTTACCTTGGGCCTATCCAGTGATTCGTAGTAGTGAATAGACTACCACAAAGTACCTACCTAGATGGCACTGTTCTTGGATAACAAGAAAGCTTACTGCATCATATCAATAAGTACAACTTGGTCAGGAACATTACTGAGACCTTCGGGACAGATACATCTGCTCGCTGAAAGCTAGTGCAGATCACCTGCAGATTGTATGTGACATCAGTCCAATGGGTGGAACCAATGTAACAGAAACATTAACCTCGTTAGAACCACTATGTTATGCATCATCTCCCACTCCAAATTTTGTTTTCCATAGTTAACTCCACTGTACATGTAAAAGTATACTACATTTATCAGCACCCTGGAGGTTCCACCATGTCTAGGAAGCCTAATGAAACGTTCCCCATGATCAGCTGGTTCAGAACTGCTTGTTTCTGGATCAAATGTTCTTTGGGAAGTAGTCAAACTCCATTGAATCTCCTAAGAAATTTGTACACGTGACATGCATGCCAGCTAAAAGTGAAGCTGTTTGTGAACAATTTAAACATTTTCAACTTTTTTCTGTGTATTTTAATATATTGTAACTTGTAGGATTTCTATGCTTCTGACAGTTATTCCATCTAGACCATGTGAAGTCTGATTGATAGAGACATTGCCATGCAGAATACACTGGTTAGACAATGACTATCAGTCGCTGCTAAACTTTTTCAAATTCTGACCAGGCAGGTTGACTCAGATTGATCAAGACTTTGCCAAGGAATGAACCAAAAATTACTAATCACCTATTTTGTTAATATAAAACAGGCACAATGTGTGTACATGTTAGCACTGCTGCCTCACAGCGCCAGGGACCCAGGTTTGATTCCTGCCTCGACAACAGTGTGTGGAGTTTGCACATTCTCCTCGTGTCTGCATGGGTTTGCTCCAGTTTTCTCCCACAGTCCAAAGGTGTGCAGGTTAGGTGAATTGGCCATACTAAATTGCCCATAGTGTTCAGGGATGTATAGGTTAGGTGCATTAGTCAAGGGAAATGTAGTTATAGGGTACATAGAACAATACAGCACAGAACAGGCCCTTCGGCCCACGATGTTGTGCCGAACATTTGTCCTAGCTTAAGCACCCATCCATGTACCTATCCAATTGCCGCTTAAAGGTTGCCAATGATTCTGACTCTGCCACTCCCACAGGCAGCGCATTCCATGCCCCCACCACTCTCTGGGTAAAGAACCTACCCCTGACATTTCCCCATACCTTCCACCCTTCACCTTAAATTTACGTCCCCTTGTAACACACTGTTGTATCTGGGGAAAAAGTTTCTGACTGTCTACTCTATCTATTCCTCTGATCATCTTATAAACCTCTATCAAGTCACCCCTCATCCTTCGCCGTTCCAATGAGAAAAGGCCAAGCACTCTCAACCTATCCTCATACGACCTATTCTCCATTCCAGGCAACATCCTGGTAAATCTTCTCTGCACCCTCTCCAAAGCTTCCACATCTTTCCTAAAGTGAGGCGACCAGAACTGCACACAGTACTCCAAATGTGGCCTAACCAAGGTCCTGTACAGCTGCAACATCACTTCATGACTCTTGAATTCAATCCCTCTGCTAATGAACGCTAATACACCATAGGCCTTCTTACAAGCTCTATCCACCTGAGTGGCAACTTTCAAAGATCTATGAACATAGACCCCAAGGTCCCTCTGCTCCTCCACCTTACGAAGAACCCTACCGTTAACCCTGTATTCCGCATTCTTATTAGTCCTTCCATAATGGACAACCTCACATTTGACAGGGTTGAACTCCATCTGCCACTCCTCAGCCCAGCTCTGCATCATATCTAAGTCTCTTTGCAGCCGACAACAGCCCTCCTCACTATCCACAACTCCACCAATCTTCGTATCATCTGCAAATTTACTGACCCACCCTTCGACTCCCTCTTCCAAGTCATTAATAAAAATTACAAACAGCAGAGGACCCAGAACTGATCCCTGCGGAACTCCACTTGTAACTGGGCTCCAGGCTGAATATTTACCATCTACCACCACTCTCTGACTTTGATCGGTTAGCCAATTTTCTATCCAACTGGCCAAATTTCCCTCTATCCCATGCCTGCTGACTTTCCGCATAAGCCTACCATGTGGAACCTTATCAAATGCCTTACTAAAATCCATGTACACTACATCCACTGCTCTACCCTCATCCACATGCTTGGTCACCTCCTCAAAGAATTCAATAAGACTTGTAAGGCAAGACCTACCCTTCACAAATCCGTGCTGGCTGTCCCTAATCAAGCAGTGACTTTCCAGATACTCAAATCCTATCCCTCAGTACCCTTTCCATTACTTTGCCTACCACCGAAGTAAGACTAACTGGTCTGTAATTCCCAGGGTTATCCCTATTCCCTTTTTTGAACAGGGGCACAACATTCGCCACTCTCCAGTCCCCTGGTACCACCCACGTTGACAGGGAAGACGAAAAGATCATTGCCAACGGTTCTGCAATTTCCTCTCTTGCTTCCCACATAATCCTAGGATATATTCCGTCAGGCCTGGGGGACTTGTCTATCCTCAAGAGGATAGGTAGGAGAATCGTGTGGACTTGTTGGATCAAATGGCCTGTTTCCACACTGGAGGGATTATATGATGTTGTTTCTGTCTGCAAAGAATATGGTAAGTGGTATTACGACACAGGTAAACTCCCCTGCTTAATTTAAACCAGCAACACAGAAAAGATTTAACCTGCGCAGTAATCTGTGAAAGTTCGTGAGGCCAAGATCTATTTAAAGTAAAAATTAACAACTTTATTTCTTAAAATATAACAAAAAAAATTAACTAACAATCATTTACAACTCCTTCCTCTAACCTTCTATTTTCCCTTCTAGTCTGATTAAATACACCCCCCCCACCCAGAGTAAGATTTACCTAAAATTCAAATTTCAACACTCGACAGCTGTCGAATCTTCTCTTTGCATCTTCCTCTGTAGATTTTCTGTTTCACAGGTCATTGATAGATAACGGTACCTTTATCAGAGCTATGTTTCCGGCAGTCTGTACATGCTGGTGGTTTGGCAGCCAATTTAGCATGGCCAATTCACCTGACCTTCACATCTTTTGGACTGTGGGAGGAAACCAACGCAGACACAGGGAGAACGTGCAAACTTCCCGCCTCAGGTGACTGACTGTGCAAACTCCACACAGTCAGTCAGTCACCTGAGGCGGGAAGTTTGCACGTTCTCCCCGTGTCTGCGTGGGTTTCCGCCGGGTGCTCCGGTTTCCTCCCACAGTCCAAAAGATGTGCAGGTCAGGTGAATTGGCCGTGCTAAATTGCCCATAGTGTTAGGTAAGGGGCAATTGTAGGGGTATGGGTGGGTTACACTTCGGCGGGTCGGTGTGGACTTGTTGGGCTGAAGGGCCTGTTTCCACACTGTAATGTAATCTAATCTAATTTTCCCACTCATACCCCAAAGCATTGGATTGTTTCAATGAATTTAGTACATTGACAATATTAAAAACTAAACTTGATTGGAGGTTGGTATTTTGGGGTGTAATTTAAATTGATTGGCTGAATTCAATTTTTTTTTCATAGCAATTCAGCCAGTGCCAGCTGCTGGACTAAATGCTCCATTGTAAATTCTCCAGCACTCTGTGTGCTTGCTAAGTCTTTCACTCTCTTAAAAGATACAGTACACCTCTACACCTTCATAATAGTAGTTATTGTGTCAAACAGCATGACTTAGCAATTGGGCTCAGTGCAATGCGTATGTGTGTGTACTGGAAGCTTCATGTATCAAAACACAGGACTTTTTAAAAAAAATCAAGAGTTAATTTGCCAACTAATCAACACTCCCTTCTCATGTATTAAATAAAGGTTGTATCCCTTTACGATACTATTCTTGTGAACAGCATGCTGAGTGCAAAACAATAAGCTTTGAAGAAATGTCTCTTTTTTTTTCAGCAATATCGTAGTTACTGCTTGTTTAGCCATGGTAAGTGGTCAGACAGGATAGTAAATATTGCATTTCTATTAACTTATATTTAACAGTGATGTCCATTAACAAAAGCAAGTTTTTTTTAAATCCCAGATTGTTGGGATCACCAATTTAGTCTCTAAAACCTCAGTTATAGTTTCTAAAGGTCCTTGCTTGTACAGTATAACTGCCTCACTTTCTCTAACTGCAACTGTGTGCTACTTCTGCACTTAATGCTTGATTTTGAAGCAATCCTGTGTCTTAAAACTGCCATCTCCAATTAAATTCAATCTTGGGCTCTACATGCTCTTTCTCAGACCTTGAACTGCTTGGAAGTATTTTTACATCTTTATCAATTTCTTCTCAATGTTAATGTAAATGAATCTAATTAATGTAAATGAATTTTAAATCTATCAGTTCAATATTCTATTCTTTAAAATTGCATTCACCAATCCAATTTTTTAAGATTAGATTCCCTACAGTGCAGAAACAGGCCCTTTGGCCCAACAAACCCACACCGACCTCCGAAGAGTAACCCATCCAGACCCATTCCCCCACTCATGCACGCATCACTATGGACAACTTAGCATGGCCAATTCACCTGACCTGCACATCTTTGGGCAGTGGGAGGAAACCCACACAGACAGTGGCCAGAAGCTGGAACCGAACCAGGGTCCCTGGCGCTGGGTTTCTTTATCATTTTATATCTCTGTACTGTTTACAAGGTTTTCACACCATTTTTAATAATCAGAATGGATGGATACCTACTTCTTTGACAACTTTCCAACTTTCCGCAGCCAAGATGCAATTTTTACACATCTTTTCAGGTGAAATGGACATTTTCCTTCCTTTTCTCAGTCTAAAACACCACGCATCACCTTCTACATATCGTTTTAATGTTTTTTGGCTGCATTCTTTAAAAATGTTCAAGTTGAAATTGCACTATAATTATTTAATTTCAGTTGATTTAAAATCTTTGATTATTCCTGACCATTTTCTGCTACTCCTTTGACTGGATTTAAGTATATTTTGATTCTTGATTCTGACACCTTCCCAATTCATAGATGTGGTTTAAATGTCTTTTCTGGCTCTTTCATAGATCTTCACAACTACACAACATGGAGTCTAATGTCAATGATAATTACATAAACTTGTTCTTTTATTCTTTAAAAAAAATTAACACCACACACTTACTCTAGGTAAAAGCTATTGCCATTCTACCCCGAAAGTTCTTTCTCTTCCCTTTCCTACTACAGAATATTTTGAGCTTCCTCTACCCATTCTCGAAGATCAATTTCAAGCTCCCCAACACCCCCAGGACAAATTTCTGTTTGTTACTTCACTTCCAGTCTGGATATTATTTTTCATTAACTATGCTTCAGAGCCACCTTTCTCTTTTAAGTTTGTTTTCCGGTTATGAATTACATGTTCACCAGTACTAAATAAGTACTACTAAGTAGAGTCTTTCCTCTCTACTTCATACAAACCCCCCAAATTTCTCGCTCCCAGTTTCTCAATTGCTTAATGGAGACAAGGAACATTCCCAAAGGATCGGAGATGCTTATTTATTAAACGCTGTGAGTTGCAGCTGACCCCAGAAATGTAAGTATTGCTATCGCGTATTTTGTTCATTGTCCCCTCACCTCTGTACAAGAACCTCTAGTGCACACATTCCAGCATAATAAATCTTTTTCTCAAGAAGTGCACAGCCAACTTTTTCAACTGTTACCATATTAAAGCTGATTAAATACGGGCTGCTTTGCAACTATGCAAATGCAGAGCAAACTGCCTTCCAAACGTGCTCAGCAATTTGATGTTGTTGCACGTCTCCACCCTCCACATCCCCCACCACCACCACCACCACATCCCTCTCCTCCCCTCCCCTCCCCTCCCCTCTGTAACTGTGTGCAGTCCCTCTGGGAGACTGCCCAACACCCGCTGCGCTATAATCTTGTCATACAACATCCAGTCTCTACTCAAACTCTTTCAAAAAGCCAATTGTCCCACACATGCCGTTTCCGACCTGAGAAACTAGCTCAAATATTAACATTACTATTCTCCAAAGCTCTCCCCGAATGAAGTGAAATCTCAGACCTTGCGACGTCCACCCTAACAACTCGGAGCAGCAGCACCTCGCAACATCCACCTCACCTATTGGCTGAGACCGGACAGCGACCAATAGGAAGCTCCGATACATGTAGGTTAACAACCCATGGTAACCGTGTAAGACTGAGTGCAACGAATAATTAACTAGAGTTAATATACACAGAGTTAATGAAGTGATCTAATATAGAGAGTTAATATACACAGTTAATAAAGTGATCTAATGTAGAGAGTTAATATCACAATTAATAAAGTGATCTAATACAGAGATAATGAAGTGATCTAATATAGAGTTAATATACAGAGTTAATAAAGTGATCTAATACACAGTTAATATACACAGTTAATAAAGTGATCTAATACATAGAGTTAATGAAGTGAGCTAATATAGAGTTAATATACAGTTAATAAAATGATCTAATACACAGAGTCAATACAGTGATCTGATATAGAGTTAATAAACAGAGTTAATGAAATGATCTAATATAGAGGGTTAATATACAGAGTTAATAAAGTGATCTGATATAGAGTTAATATACAGTTTAAAGGTAATCTGATATAGAGTTAATATACAGGTAATAAAGTGATCTGATATAGAGACTGAACATACAGAGAGTTAATAAAGAGTTAACAGAGTTAGTATACTAGAATTAATAGATTGATCTGATATAAAGAGTTAATTTACAGACACTTGATAAAATGATCTGATATAGAGTTAATATACAGAAAGTTAATAAAGTGATCTGATATAGAGTTAATATAAAGAGTTAATAACGTGATCTAATATAGAGAATTGATATAGAGATACTGTAGGTAATATACAGTGATCGAATATATAGTTAATAAGCAGAGTTAATGTACAATCATCTTATTTAGAGTTATACAGAATTAATATACGGTGATCTAAATAGCATAGAGAGTTAATATACAAAAAATTAATATGTAGTGATCTAAAGTAGAATCTTAATATACAAAAGATTGATATGAAATTATCAATTGATGATGATTGATCACTCATTTAATATATAGTTAATATATAGAATGATCTAATATCCAGAGTTAATAGACAGAGTTAATATACAGGGACTTAATATGAAGACTTAACTTTCAGAGAGTTGATATACAGAACAACCTAGTGTATAGAGTGTTAAAATGCTATGGTCTAATATACATTATTGGTAAACAGAGATCTAATATACATAATGTTCATATCTATATTAATATGCATATTCAATATACAGCATGACCTAACATAGAGCTAATGGATCGTGGTGTAAGAAACAGTTAATCTATAAGTGCTCTAATATACAGTTTCTGTGCAGCGTTGATATATAGTGAGTTAATATACAGAGTGATCTAATATCTAGAGCTTATGTATACATAGTTAATGGATAATGGCTCAATTTACAGTTATCTAATTTAAAGAGTTAACATACCCTGAGTTATTATATGCAGACTTAATGTACAGAGAGTCAATATAGAGAGTCATCTAATATTATGATGACAGGTCACAATCCCAAAATATTAGAAACGTGTTTTACTTCTAAATACCATTTTTTAAAGTAAGTAACTGCTACAGAACAGGAGTAACAGGAGTACAGAACAGGACAGTATGGTGGCTCAGCTGTTAGCACTGCTGCCTCACAGCACCAGGGACCCGGGTTTGATTCCAGCCTCAGCTGATTGTGCAAACTTTACACAGTCTCCCTGTGTCTGCGTGTGAGTTTCCTCCCACAGTCCAAAGATGTACAGATTAGGTGGACTGGCTATGAACTCTGGCTATGAGGAATGCAAGGTAACATGGATAGGGTGAGAAGTTCTTCAGAGAGTCAGTGCAGACTCGATGGATCAAATGGTCTGGAGGGATTCTGTGATTCACTGAGTTCTTTAAGGCAACACGGTGGTTAGCACTGCTGTCTCACAGCACCAGGGTCCCAGGTTTGATTCCAGCCTCAGGTGACTGTGTGGAGTTTGCATATTCTCCCCATATCTGTGTGGGTTTCTTCCGGATACTCCAGTTTCCTCCCACAGTCCAAAGATGTGCAGGTCAGGTGAATTGGCCATGCTCAATTTTCCATAGTGTTAGATGCATTAGTCGGAGGGAAATGGGTCTGGGTGGGTTACTCTTCAGACGGTTGGTGTGGACTACTTGGGCCGAAGGGCCTGTTTCCACACTGTAGGGAATCTAATCTAATCTAACTCCATATGTAAACTCAATGACTGGCAAAGTCCTGTGTGAAACCAGTGGAACACCATATCTGCAAAGTCAGGGAATCAGGAAGAGAATTAATAAGGTAACAAGGGACAAAATCAGAAATTGCTGGAAAAACCTGGCAGAGAAAAAGCAGAGTTAATATTTTGGATCTAGTGACCCATCTTCAGATCATCTTCAGAGAGATAGTGAGCAGGCTGACTAACTTCCCTCTCAACAGAAAACCACGTCTTGCAGGCACATCTGTTTTCCCCTTGAGAAATATTTAAAGAAAGAGTTCATAAAATTCATGCAACACTAGTCTGCATATGTTGTTGTCTGAACATCTTAATGTGTTGGTGAGACAGCTGTGAAGGCTCCAGTTTTGAAGCCATTTTTTTTTAAATACCTGCTCTGCTGGTAAAACAAAGATTGTTTTTCACTCTGACCAGCTCAAGATGAATCAGGTCAAAGGAATTTCAACTGCCTTACAAAACAATGAATCTCGCGATCAATTGCTCAACTGCCAAAGTTGATGCTATTCATGCTGCAGCGTCGTCTTATCTGCTCCTCATGAACAATTCAGAGATTGATCCATATTTCATGACAGAGTTGTGACTGAGAAGTTGGGTGAATAAAGAAAGGGAGCTTATTCATTCCTCATCCAGGAACTTAACAATTTGAGGTATCCCATGTTGCACTGTAACAAATTGGACAACCTCACCTCAAGTCTGGTTGCAACATTAAGGGCGGCGCGGTGGCACAGTGGTTAGCACTGCTGCCTCACAGCGCCAGAGACCCGGATTCAATTCCCGCCTCAGGCAACTGTCTGTGTGGAGTTTGCACATTCTGCGTGGGTTTCCTCCGGGTGCTCTGGTTTCCTCCCACAGTCCAAAGATGTGCAGGTTAGGTGAATTGGCTATGCTAAATTGCCCATAGTGTTAGGTGAAGGGGTAAATGTAGGGGATGGGTCTGGGTGGGTTGCTCTTCGGAGGACTGGTGTGGACTTGTTGGGCCAAAGGGCCTTTTTCCTCACTGTAATGTAATCTAATCTAATATCCAGAGTTAACATATAGAGTGTTAACATACAGGGACTTAATAGACAAAGTTAATCAAAAGAAGAGACGTTTAGGACAGTATTAATAAATAGATTAATCCACAACAATATACAGAGTTAATGTATAGAGTAAGATAATTTACAAAGATATCACCTGATGTAGACTTACTATATAGTTAAATATATAAAAAGTGATTATTAATGTGCCACCAACCCCCAAAGTGTGATCCTCAGCCTAAACTCGGCACCAATCATGTCTTCTGGGGACTATGGTGACTTTACTTTTTACAGAAGTGATCTAATATGTAAGGTAGTCTGATCCCTGGTTATTATCTCTTTACCATTTGTAGAATTGGGCTGAATGCAAATAGTCTTCCATTTTTGTTATGTTATAACATTTCAGGTGAACGTAATTGGCTGTGAACACTTTGGAACATCCCAATGATATGAAAAGTGATATTCAAATGAAAGTTCTTCATGAAGCACTATATAAATAAAATAAAGCCTTGCATTTACAAAGCGCTTTTCATAACTGCCAGAAATTTCATTACATTTTACGGTCAATGAATTAGGTTTTGAAATATATTTTGAAGTTGTAATAGAGGAAATGTCATAGTCCATTTGCACACATCAAACCACCATGAACAGCAATGTAATTGAAATAACTCCATGAAGGCTGGTATCCTATCACCAAGTCACTCATTATTTACATGTAAATAGTACATGACACTGACCCAGCTATCTCAGGGCCTGTTCTGAGTGAGCAGGACCTCTGGCATTCCTTTTTTTAAATATCTTATTAAACAATACACAGTTTAAAAAACAATTAACATTAACAGCTATATACAGAGAAACAGCAATTTTACAAGGGAGAGGAATGGCAAAACCAAGCCCGAAACCCCACCGTTCAACCAGTTTTCAGGGAAATTAGGACAAACCTCAAATCCCAGTTTCAATCATTACAAAACAGTAACAATGACATTTGTACATAAAATAAACAGTCCAATTACATAAGAAAGTGCATACTATACAGACCCCCAGAAATTCAGCAAGCTACCCATCCCTCCCACCTTCCAGCCACTCCTAAGGCAGCCCGCCCCTACGCCCCTTCTGGCTCTCGGTCCACCCTGTATCCCTTCCAGTTCTCGGTCACATTCCTGGTTTTTTTTTCATTTCCTGCAGTCAGGAGACTCTCTGAATCTCCTGTTTATTTTTTTTTATTTTATTAAGCAATTACAAAATACAGTTTACAAAAAACAGTTAACATTTACAGCTGTATACAACAGCAATTTTACAAGGGAGAGGAGCAGCAAAGCCAGGCCCCAAACCCTACCATTCAACCCCCAGTTTATAGGGAAATGAGGACAAACCTCAAATCCCAGTTTCAAACATGAAAAGATATCAACGATGACATTTGTACATAAAAAGCCAACCCAGTTACATAAAAACAGTGCATCTAATACAGACCCCCAGAAACTCAGCAAGCACCCCCCATCCCTTCCACCTTCCGACCACTCTGATGCAGCCCACCCCTATGCACCTTCCGGCTCTCGGTCCACCCTGTGCCCCTTCCAGTTCTCGGTCACATTTCTGTTTACTTTTTTTTTAAGATACAAGGTGCATGAATCTTTATTTGGTTTCCACCACCAGGAAGAAAGGAAACATCCGGGTGGCCAGTGACAAACACTGCCCTTCACATCAAAGGGCAGTGCTGTGTGGTCAAAACAGTGAAGGGGAGGGTAGGGACTAAATCAAAATAGAGTTGGAGGGAGAAATGATGCACTCCACTCCCTGCGGCGCCCACCTCTCCCTGAACAACTCCAGGGTACATTTCTGTTTATATTCTTTTTTTTCCGGTTATATATTTTTTTCCTTTTTTATATTAACCTCCACACTACCACCTAAGTGTGGTAGTGCTTATTTTTTTCCCCAGCACCCATGGTGTGTGTGTGTGCAGATGTGAGACACAGTGAAAGACACAAAGTGCACGAATCTTTATTCAAATTCCACCACCAGGAAGATAGGAAAACATCCGGGTGGCCAGTGACAAACACTGCCCTTCACATCAAAGGACAGTGCTGTGTGATCAAAAACAGTGAAGGGGGGGGTAGGGACTAAATCAAAATAGAGTTGGAGGGAGAAATGATGCACTCCACTCCCTGCGGTCCCCACCTCTCCCTGAACAACTCCAGGATACATTTCTGTTTAGTTCTTTTTTTTTCTTTTTTAACCCCCACACTACCACCTAAGTGCGGTAGTGCTTATTTTTCCCCAGCACCCATGGTGTGTGTGTGTAGGTGTGAGACATAGTGAGAGACACAAAGTGCACGAATCTTTATTCAAATTCCACCACCAGGAAGATAGGAAAACACCCGGGTGGCCAGTGACAAACACTGCCCTTCACATCAAAGGGCAGTGCTGTGTGATCAAACAGTGAAGGGGAGGGCAGGGATTAAATCAAAATGGAGTTGGAGGGAGAAATGATGCACTCCACTCCCTGCAGCGCCCACCTCTCCCTGAACAACTCCAGGGTACATTTCTGTTTATTTTGTTTTTTTTTCCGAAGTGCAGCCAAAAACCACCTGCTTATTTTTTTTTTTCCTCCCCCTTTCTTTTTTAACCCCCACACTACCACAACTCCAGGGTACATTTCTGTTTATTTTTTTTTTCTTTCTTGCCTAAGTGCGGTAGTGCTTATTTTATCCCCAGCACCCATGGTGTGTGTGTGCAGGTGTGAGACACAGTGAAAGACACAAAGTGTACGAATCTTTATTCAAATTCCACCACCAGGAAGATAGGAAAACACCCGGGTGGCCAGTGACAAACACTGCCCTTCACATCAAAGGGCAGTGCTGTGTGATCAAAACAGTGAAGGGGAGGGCAGGGATTAAATCAAAATGGAGTTGGAGGGAGAAATGATGCACTCCACTCCCTGCAGCGCCCACCTCTCCCTGAACAACTCCAGGGTACATTTCTGTTTATATCTGTCAACCTGATTGGCCCAGGTTAACAGTTCCAATCAGGGAACTAATATTCTATGACGTCCACCTGGCTGATCTCATTCCAACCACAACAGCGATAATGACCAGGTGATCTGTTTTTGTGACTTTGATTGCAGGATTAATATAGGCCAGAACATCAGGAATAGATTCCTTGCTCTCCTCAAGACTGCCATGGGATATTTGGCATCCACGCAAACAGGGGCTGTGTTTTAACATCCCATCACAAAGACAGCTTCTCTGATAGTGCAGCACTCCCTCTGCACTACATCAAACTGTTAACATTTGTGCTTCACTCTTAGAATGGGATTTAAATCCAAAACCCTGTGGTTTAGAGGTGTGAGTGTTACCAATGGAACTACAACTGAAAGGTCAGTGCAAATTGTTTCTTTAGAGAGTTGGCAACCAGACAGTTAATGGGAGAACCATACAATATTTAAACTGATTTCCCTTATTGTAAGTATTATACCATTGGTTTTTAAATATTCAACCTTACCCTTCTCTGATTTTAGGGGTGGAATCTTCACCCAGAACCATTAAAACTGACATGGGGGACACTTACCCATGTATGACTTCACGTGCCATTTTATCCTTTCACATTTTTTGTATTTATTTACAGCTGTAGTGCACTTTCCAAGCATGAAAGGAGTGTGTGAGGACTTTACGTTTTGTGGTGGGGTTTTAACTTTATGACTCTGTATGTATAAACCACCAATCCTGTATAAAGATACTGATTTATTAATAGCAAATGGATCAGAAAAATATATAACCGAGCTACTTTAGTGCCTCTGACCTGATCATTGGGGGGTGCTTAGAAGGCCTGACTCAGTCCTCCAGCACAGCAGGCAAGTGTTATGAAGATGTAGGTGTATTGTACCTTTAAGAGAGTTAAAAGCTAGCAGAACTACCTGACAGCACCAAGTGTTCTGAACCAGATATAATGTAACATGCAGTTCAGTAGCTAGGGTAACTGGTTGCCTGGAAGCGACAAAACAGATTTGAATTAGGCCAATCATTTTAAGTCATATCCCAAAAAATACCAAACTCCAATCAAGTTTGAATTTGGTATATTAACAATCTTTTAAGCCAATGACACAATCCAATGCTTTGGGGGTAGAAGACCAGGGAAAACTAAACAGTTGGGAGGAGAACTGCCAAGCCACCAACATCTGCAGACTGTTTAGAGAACAGCTCCCTTAAAGATGCCTTTATTGATCAGTAACCTGTGAAGCAGAAATCCCTAAGAAAAAGAAAAGAAGAGCAAGGAAGAGAAGATTCGACATCTGGCTGGTTTTGAAAACTTGAATTTTTGGTAAATCTTAATTGGGGAGTTTTATCAGATTCGTATTGTAGAAGGGGAAGGTAAAAGATAGGTCAGAGGAAGGAGTTATAAATAGTTGCTTGTTATAAATAGTTGCTAGTTGCTATTCTCTGTTATACCTTAAGAAATAAAGTTGTTAATTTGTACTTTAAATAATTCTTGGCCTCAAATTTTCACAGGTTACTGCATGGGATAAATCTTTTCTGCATTGCTGGTTTAAATTAAGCAGGAGTGTTTACCCCATGTTGTAACACAAGTCCCAACATAAAGGCACCCTAAAATTTACTTCTCATTTCACACACTCTCCATGCACCCTGTGCCAGCACATGGCTCTTAGATTTTTCTATATACGAGCATGTATTCGCCATATCTTCTCTGATTCCTCATTGTACCTCCATACCTCTTATGTCAAAACCACTCATCTATTATGCACCATGTGGATTCCTCTGAAGCCATATCAATGGGAATTATTTGAATATCACTGGAAAACAATGACACACTCCCTCAATAGCGGGCTGCAGAGCTGGCATGGATTGTGCATTAAAGTCTCTGACACCATAGGCCTCTGACTCTGGGGTATGAGTGCTACCTGTGACCACTTATTATTTAAGGAGTGCTGAGACGAACCAGGGTGGGAAAACCTAGTGTAGTACCCAATGTCTAGGTGACTGTATCTCACAGTTGTACAGGTTTTATTTATGTAAGTAGTATTTAGATTTGCATCATGGAGGCAATTGTCAACAATAACAAACAAATAATCCAACATATATTGTTCTGATTCAGGCCCAAAATTTATTTAACCATAAGCAGAAACTTGTTCAGGTGACTGAGCTAATTCAGTTACTTTATGTCAACTGTGGATTCTGGAATTAGTCATTTACCAATGAAAACAAAGGAGATGTCTTCTGATCTTTGGCAACTCACTGAACTCATGGTGGACACATTACCAAGAAACAGGAATTAGATTTTTTTTTCTTTTTTAACAGTGTACAGGAGGGCAGGGACTAAATCAAAATAGAATTGACACTCCAATTTATTTCCTTTTTTCTTTTTTTTCTTATTTTTTTTTAAATTAACCCCCACACTACCGCCTAAGTGCGGTAGTGCTTATTTTTTCCCCAGCACCCATGGTGTGTGCGTGCAGGTGTGAGACACAGTGCAAGACACAAAGTGCACGAATCTTTATTCAATTTCCACCACCAGGAAGATAGGAAAACACTCGGGTGGCCAGTGACAAACATTGCCCTTCACATCAAAGGGCAGTGCTGTGTGATCAAAACAGTGAAGGGGAGGGTAGGGACTAAATCAAAATAGAGTTGGAGGGAGAAATAATGCACTCCACTCCCTGCGGCGCCCACCTCTCCCTGAACAACTCCAGGGTGTTGGTGGACACCGCGTGCTCCTTCTCCAAGGACACCCGGGCTCTAACGTAACCGCGGAAGAGGGGAGGAATTAGATTTTAACTAATTCGTAACTAATCCAGATCCTTTAGTGCCTCTGACCTGATCATTGAGACGTGGGAGGGCAGCAGGACTCCAAATCCTTCCACCTAATCACACTGCCCCACCCCTTCTGAATATGTGCGGGGAGCCACTAAATTACAACCTGTGAGTCTCCCTTTCTGTTTATTACCAGATGTTATTTTTAATTGATATCTGTTATTAATAGACTCAAAAACAGTTGAGGAATTTCACATGAACTGAATCAATGCTTGTCTGCTGTTATTGCTAATGATTCCAAGCTACCAACAAGTTGATCAGAATCTAAATGAGGAAAGGCTGATTGGTGGTTAAGTATTGATCAGGCTGTTTTGTTCTAATGGTGTTGACTCAAGCAAATTCTTTCTGAAGCAGTTTAAAAAAAGAGATATATGTTATGATCGTTGAACCATCCTACAGCAATTCAAGTATTCCTGCCAGTCTCTGAGTTGTCATGAGCTCTGGGACACATATAACAGTAAGCCATGTTTGTCCTATCTTGGCTAGCATTGTTATAAAAGAATGTTTCATCAAAGATTTCAGCTGACAACGTAAAATGGGATACTTGAGTTAAGCATTTGATTTAGATGAGTTTTCATTATTAAGTAATATTAAACTCACCGCAAATATTTTCATGTTTAGAAAAGCAGCAAGCCTCTGAGGGCAATCATGTTGGAATGAAAAGTCAGAATTACCAGGGGTCTCAAAGTGATGTCTCCCACATGAAACGTTGGAAATTAAACCTTTTAGAGGTAAGGATCCAGAGAACCTTCTCAAATAAACTGCTATATCTTTAGAGCTGACCCTATTTCAGTAAATTCCAAATTCATCACTCTGACATTCTGTGCTCTGAGTACTTAAGCTCTTTCCACTGCAATAAAAGTGATGGATTGTTGACTATATCCATAGGTAAGTTATAACAAGCTCACATCCTATTACACTTAAAGACTGCCTCTTTGTCATCATTTATGTAATAGGGCTGTAACAGGGTTTTCATCTTTTTGATTGCTGTGCCTTTTTTTTTAAAAGCTTTTGATTTCCATCTGTTAATTTTCTAGGCTGGCATATATGGAGGAACTAACGACAGCTCCACCACCTGTCTCAGGAGGACATCTAAACCATTGTGCTGCTGTGTGCTACATTATGGTCAGTAGCTCAAAACCAACAAAAACAATTCCCTCAAATTTGTGGAGAGATGCCTGCAGGCAAAGTGAACTTGCACTATCCCAGCTACACATTCTAGGATCATCCTGGGCCAGGGTTTGATAGAGTAAGAAATTAGGAGTCGATGCATACCCTATTATGATATTTTGTATTGATCAGTAATTTGTAGTGAGGAGGAGATATGGTAAAAGTTGTGAATCACCACCGGTTGTTGTATGATTTGAACTGCTTCCCCCATTCTCCACACAAAAACAGAATCTTGCTATTGGTCTCCCTGTGAATTTCAAGTGTTCATTCTATTTATGCAGTTAAAATAAATTAAGCTTGCTGTGGAAAGTTAGGGGGTAATAGGTAATGATGTAAGGACCCTTAATGATATTTATTTTTCTGCAACATTCCTTAACCTTTCCAGTCTAGAAAGAGAATAACTGAAATTGTGGAGCCTCATTTGTTTAGGTAGTAACTATAAACAATAAAAGAGCATTTTCAAAATGTAAAATCATGTTTGTTTCTTATCTTTCCTTTCTGCCTCATTTTTCACTTTTTCTTAATCAATCTTTCAACCTCTTTGTTTCTATTTCTGTGCCAATTTGACTCAAACGCTATCTCCCTCTCCATCATTTGTTTGTTTCTCCTCTAAGATCTCATTGCTTAGAGAGTTAGATTGTTGATTCCATTGTTCATCAAGGTTTCAGATGTCCTTTTGACCTTGGCTTGCCCTTACCAGCAATTCGTGATGCAAAAATATTTTGGGCTGAAGGGTAACCAAAAAATTTAATGAATGCTGCAGTAAATTCTGATTCAGTAAATTTTGCCAAGATTTGAATCAAATCATTGAGCTAATATTATCACCAGACTTATGACTTTCGTTTCTGAGCAGATTTGTTCAGATTGGGGTCTTGCCAGATGAAAGAAAGGATTTTGCATTTACGTTGCACTTTTCATACGCTTGGGCCACCTCGAAAGATTTTGCACCTAATGAACCACTTCTTAAAATTAGTCATGTCTGTAATCTAGGAAAAAGTGTCAATATTCTACAGGCAACAATGATAAAAATGGCCAAATTAGCTGCTCCTTTGGGTTCAAATGCTGCCCTGGGAATGTTCATGTTCATTTGATACTGTGGTTCAAGTCTTGATTTAACGTTTCATCTTACAGATTGCACCTCTAACAGTGTAACATACCTTTTATAAATTAGCCTTGATTGAATACTCAATTCTCTGGGCCAGATTTTCATCTTTGAAACATAAATTAGGAGTCTTAGGCTGGCCTGTCACTCAGTGAAGACAACCATCTAGTGAGCAGAGTGTCGATTGTTCAGCAATCTTCAAAAAGCTTCAATGTATTTAGTTTGAGAGCTTTTGTTGACACAGCTGTGAAGGGGACTTTTACCTTTGTTTCTTGTTAGTTTTAGAACTTTTCAAGACTTTATCTTTCCTTGAACTGATTTTCCATTATCAGGTTGTTCATTTTTGCAAAATTGAAAGACGATTAGCAATTTTATGAGCTTGGAAGAGGGGTACTTTTTCAAGCAACTTTGTTTATTGCAACAGTTTCATGGATACTTCTAAGAGTTGCCAGTGTTTACAGGGCTCACCGATTCTGTACTTCCTGGATAGCGGAAGACTGTTTCAAAGGCTAAGCAGCTGCAAGGACATTAAACCAATGTGAAAATCAAGAAAAAGCTCCTCAACATATGTTGAACATGTTTATGAAATCTCATCTCAACCTTCCCTTCTGTAAGAAGGACAACTCCAGCTTTTCCACTCTAATTTTGTAACTGAAATCCCTTATCACCAGAGCCATTCCAAACTGTCACTGGGTGAGGAGAGGTTACAGGAAGTTTATTCACACCAAGGACTTAGACTGGATGGACTCTATGACTTTGAGTGATGTGATGCTTTTTCACAGGTGATAGTTGTGACAGAGCCACATTGTATTAGTAAGGATAAAAGAATTAAGCAGAGGAAGATACAGGATGATCAAGAGATAGCAAGTTAATGAAGTTACTTTTGGATTATTATAAGACTCTGCAATGATAAAAAAAAAGGCTAAATTGTTTTCATGTGTGCTGTTAACTTTTGTAGTTATAGAGTCTTAGAGTCATAGAGATGTACAGCACGAAAACTGACCCCTCGGTCCAAATCGTCCATGCTGACCTGATATCCTAATCTAACTTGGTCCCTTTGCCAGCATTTGGCCCAAATCCCTCTAAACTGTTCCTGTTCATATACCCATCCAGATGCCTTTTAAATGCTGCAATTGTACCAGCCTCCTTCTGAGCATTTATTTTGTAATACATTGCTTATTTTAAAAAATCAAGGGATTCATCCTGATCGTTCAAATTGATAAATAGATCACATGGTATAAAATGGAGCTTGGAAATCCTAGGGTTTACTCCCAAGCAGTGTTGAATTAGTTGATATCAATGAAGATTCTGGCACAAAATTGGATGTCAGGGCTCCTTTAACAAGTACGGAACCATCAGCCAGAGATTCTGCTCCTCGTTGCCACCCAATGACCTCTCCCCAAGGGACAAAGGTGAGTTGGGATGGATGTTAAGTGAGGACATGTCATGCACAAAGACTGGGCACCTGGATATGTGTCACGACTTGTTGTGGTGCCAAGCTAGAAAGCAGGTCCTGCTATTTCTGGATATGACTCTATGACTAAGTTGAAAATTTTAAAATAAGTACACAAAATTCCCCACTTTACCTGATTTTCAGACATACGTTGATAGAAAACACAATTCGGGTTTCTGTACTTAATACAAAATATTGTTTACCACAAGTAATTTAGACATTAACTGCATAATAACAGTTATAAACTGTCAGCATATAACACTACAAATTAAAACTCTAAACTCCTTGTACACAAAAGGGAAGGGGAGTCTGAAGGAGTCAATACAACCAGCAGATTCAAGATGAGCTGAATAGTTAGAGATATAAGAATACCTGAAAATAAAACAATACCTAAAAATAACTGAAGGCAGTTCTAACCTTGAAGTAGGAAGATCAAAGGTATAATCCCATAAATGACTGAATTTTACTTTAATTCCTAACAAACTGAACCAGTTACATCAAAAGATTCTTTTCCAGCCCTGACACACCAACTCATTAATGCTTTGATGACTTGTGCAGCTTGAATTACTGTCAGTCATAAACAGAATTTCCCCTGTTTTTTTCTGGCTTGTGATCTTGATGTATTTAAGCACCTAATGATAGGTAGTAAGCAATTGGGCTGTTATTCATTTCTTGTAAACAGTATGTTCTCAAAGTCAATCAAGATACCTAGAAGTGGAGGCACCAAATTCAGTCAAGACTCTTCCCCCACATGGAAGGGACAGAGGATGACTTGAGGACAAAACATGTTCTAGGTGGAATTCTCCCTATTAGCAAGAGAGGATGGTTGCACAGTCCTTCATCCATAAATCTTGAAACTGTTTCCCAAGATAAAAGAAAAATATTAATACCGTAAATAACTAGAGGTGACAAATGTCCTTCAGTATATATGTAGTGTAGTTAGAAGTCACTTGTTCTCAATATAGCTCCCACATAAATTCATTAGGAGAGTGTTCATAATTATCCTCTTTATATGAAACAATGTGAATTACCTACATTCAGTAATTAATATTATCCTAACCTTCAAGCAAATCTGCTCTGAAAGCATGGGCTTTGAGTATAGTTTCAGCAAATCCTTGTGGGACTTTAGAAAAATGCCAATTAGATATCTACTTCAGTAACGCTACCTTAAATGTCTCAAAAAAGCTCCACTGCAAATGGCACGTATGACACTTTACATCGGCCAGAAGGTCATTCTGGGACCAGAATAGAAGCTTCCAGGTCTTGAGTGAGCTTTTCATGAGTAGGTGTCTCAATATTGGCTTGTAATATGATTTAAAGAAAATACTTCCACCCACAGTCCCATCTAGGCTTGCTACGTCTCTAATAATGAGACATCACCTAGATATTTTCTCATCAACCTCTTCAGAGATCTAATGACACACATCTGGAATAGATTGGACTTGAACCCAGGCCTACTAGCTCAGGAGTAGGGACCTACCACTGCACCACAGTGGCCAACACTAGGGTTACCTAAATGGGAGATGCATCATATGATCAAGTTAATGTCCCAATTTTCCTAGGAGGAATGTGACCCTAGTTTCGGATAAGGAATCCAGAGGTGACCGTGCAAGGAAGTTGGACACATGATGCCCCTTTGGAGGTGGCCAATTCAGAAGGTGCCTCTTGGAGCTCCTTGTAAAAGGAAGGGAGGACAGCTGTTGGCAAGATGAGAGCTCAGTTCTGCATAGCCCATAAATGTGGGACTTACACAGCATCTTGCTGCCTAACTAGCTTACATGAAGAGACTACAATGATATCCCTGCTGCTTGAGGACATCTGAGTGCTATATGCGCTCCCCCATCTTCTTAAAAAATAATCAGTATGTAGCTTAGACACCCTGCCTTTAATTGCTGGGCTTCTGAAAGAACATTGCAGGTGGTGAAAAGGAAGGGTGAACTGTTGGAAAAATTGCGGTTCACTTTCATGAGTGGATTTTAATCGCATCTCCCCAAAACCCCGTGGAATGCCCCCTCATTTGGCTATCTGCTCCAAGTGGGTAACAGTCACTATACTGAGAAAACTCTGCAGTGACAAGAACATGTCCCAGAACAATAGCATTTTCCTTCCCCACACTAAAGCCATTGCTCCTGGTCTGGGAAAATGCAGCCATAGGGATTTCAAAAAGAATTTGCAGAAATATCTGCACAGGATGTAATTTCCACCTTTGTGTAATGTTGAACAGTATATGCAAATGCAAATGATTAGTTTTTTCATCATAGTGTTCTTTGTGAAGCTGGTCGTGAGCATTCGTCTGGTCAATATCTTACATGTCTTGATGGCAGTAAAGAATAATGCAGAGTGAAAGATGAGCTGAATAACTGACCAGTTGGCTCTAGGATTAGAAGTCAGAAATAATCTAAAGATTGACATATGAAATTGAAACACAGGTAAAGGTCAGCGCAGTATTCAAACCTGCTTCACAGTAGCTGCAACATCACAGCGGAATACTTCTCATCTTGCCTCCTGGCCAATTTCCAATTCCCAACCTCCAATTCCCTCATCTCCCCACATTGGCCACAGCCATGTAGCCTATCAGAAGACACTTGCAATTATATAGACCTTATATGACTGCAGCATATTCTAAAGTGCATTGAACCCACAATGGTATGTTTATGAATTGTTGTAATGCAGTGAAATATAACAGTCAAGTGACAAACACAAGTGACCACGATAAAAACAAAATTAAATGTTGGTTAAGATTGAAATGACCACATATGCTTCAAGACACTGTGAAGGTGATGTCCTATTTGGAGAGTAGCCAGTCTGATTTAGTAATAGTACAGTGGAGATGGTGGATCCATATTCAGTAATTGTGCTTGGCTGGCCTGGTGTTCTCTCTGCCTTTCACATGTATAATTCCTAGTGTAGTTGCTCAAATGTTAGCATCAGGAAACTAATTTTGCATTCTGAAATGTGAGGCAATAAATGAATAATAACATAACCTGGATGAGTAGTCATGATTCGGAGATGCCAGTGTGGACAATCACCTGATGAAGGAGCATCGCTCCGAAAGCTAGTGTGCTTCCAATTAAACCTGTTGGACTATAACCTGGTGTTGTGTGATTTTTAACTTTGGATGAGTAGTATTAGTGTTACCTCCTATGCTTTCATCCTAACATCAAGAAACTACGTGTTAGAGCCCTCTTGTGGCACAGCTGTAATATCCTTACCCCTGGTCCATGTGGCCTGGGTTTAAGTCCCACCTACTATTGATTGACTGATATATTGTTGTCAAATGTACCGAGATACAGTGAAAAGTGTTTTGTCTGCTACATAGTCAGATTGTACCATACAAAATGCATCAGGGTAGCAGAACAGGTTGCAGCCACAGTGAAGGTGCGGAAAGAGATCAGAATTAACGATTGTGAGATCCATTCAAAAGTCTGATAACTGAGGGAAAGAGGCTGTTCTTGAATCTATTTATAGAATCATAGAACTCAGAGAATATTTGTCATGTATTCAAACTTTTGTATCTTCTGCCCGACGGAAGAAGTTGGAAGAGAGTATAACCAGGGTGGTAGAGGTCTTTGTTTATGTTGGTTGCTTTCCCGAGCCAGTGGGAAGTACAGATAAAGTCAATGGATGGAAGGCTGGTTTTATGTGACGGACTGGGCTTAAGGTGTGTACTAACATGTCTGAGCAGGTAGATTAGGCAAAAAATTAGGTTAATCAAAACAAAAAGAAACTACATTTTCCAGTGACCCAAAACCACTTTGAATATTTTGGTGTCCTTGTGCACCACAACAAATTTTGGAAAAAGAAATCTAGTTTCTATGTGATTTAGAAATTAATCCAGCAGGGTTCCATTTTTATTGATAACTATTAACTATCTATTCTGTGACTTCAGTAAATGAACAGTGTACCTCTTAGAACATGGTAGCCAGAGTAGGCCTTTCATCCCCTCAAACTTGCACCATCATTCTAAATCATAGCTGATCATCTTTCATATTGCCCAGTATTCTTCTAAACTCCAGAGAATACAATGCACTTCAAAGGACAGTCCCACCATCCAAAGAATCATAATGCTGAACCTCTGCTGCATTCCTCACATGGCAAGGATATCCTTCCTCAGGCTCGGGGACCAGACCTGCAACATAATATTCCAGGTGCAGTCTCACCGTGATTTATACAATTGTAACAAAACATCTTTGCTCTGTTCTCCAATCTATTTACAATATACTCATTCCTCATTACACATGGATTCATTACCTACAGATTTATATCCTTGTGAGGTTGACTCGACATCTGACTTCTTTTTTTCTAGTTGACAAGTCTTGATGGATCACATGGTCCTTCGTGGTAGATAGGAAATTTCTATTATAGAACATAGAACATAGAAAAATACAGCGCAGCACAAGCCCTTTGGCCCTCGATGTTGCGCCGATCCAAGCCTACCTAACCTACACTAGCCCACTATCCTCCATATGCCTATCTAATGCGCATTTAAATGCCCATAAAGAGGGAGCGTCTATCACTGCTACTGGCAGGGCATTCCATGAACTCATGACTCGCTGAGTAAAGAACCTACCCCTAACATCTGTCCTATACCTACCACCCCTTAATTTAAAGCTATGCCCCCTCGTAATAGCTGACTCCATACGTGGAAAAAGGTTCTCATGGTCAACCCTATCTAAACCCCTAATCATCTTGTACACCTCTATCAAGTCACCCCTAAACCTTCTTTTCTCTAATGAAAACAGCCTCAAGTGCCTCAGCCTTTCCTCTTATGATCTTCCTACCATACCAGGCAACATCCTGGTAAACCTCCTCTGCACCCGTTCCAGTGCCTCCACATCCTTCCTATAGTATGGCGACCAAAACTGCATACAATACTCCAGATGCGGCCGCACCAGAGTCCTATACAACTGCAACATGACCTCAGGGCTCCGGAACTCAATTCCTCTACCAATAAAAGCCAGTATGCCATATGCCTTCTTCACCGCACTATTTACCTGGGTGGCAACTTTCAGAGATCCGTGTACATGGACACCAAGATCCCTCTGCTCATCCACACTACCAAGTATCTGACCATTAGCCTCGTACCCCATCTTTTTGTTACTCTTACCAAAGTGAATCACCTCACACTTACCCACATTGAACTCCATTTGCCACCTTTTTGCCCAGCTCTGCAACTTATCTATATCCCGCTGTAACCTGACACATCCTTCCTCACTGTCAACAACTCCACCGACTTTCGTATCATCCGCAAACTTGCTCACCCAACCTTCTAGCCCCTCCTCCAGGTCATTTATAAAAATGACAAACAGCAATGGTCCCAAAACAGATCCTTGCGGAACACCGCTAGTAACTGCACTCCAAGTTGAACCTTTACCATCAACTACTACCCTCTGTCTTCTTCCAGCCAGCCAATTCCTAATCCAAACCTCTAACTCACCCTCAATGCCATACCTCCGTATTTTTTTGCAATAGCCTACCATGGGGAACCTTATCAAACGCCTTACTAAAATCCATATACACCACATCTACTGCTTTACCCTTGTCTACCTCCTTAGTCACGTACTCAAAGAATTCAATAAGGTTTGTGAGGCACGACCTGCCCTTCATAAAACCATGCTGACTATCCTTGATCACATTATTCCTATCCAGATGTTCATAAATCCTATCCCTTACAATTCTCTCTAAGACTTTGCCCACAACAGAAGTGAGACTGTAGTTACTAGGGTTACTAGGGTTATCCCTACTCCCCTTCTTGAACAAGGGAACCACATTTGCTATCCTCCAGTCTTCTGGCACTATTCCTGTAGACAACGAGGACATAAAAATCAAGGCCAATGGCTCTGCAATCTCCTCCCTTGCTTCCCAGAGAATCCTAGCATAAATGCCATCAGGCCCAGGGGACTTATCTATTTTCACCCTTCCCAGAATTTCTAACACCTCTTCCCTACATACCTCAAAGCCGTCCATTCTAATTAATTGTGACTCAGTATTCACATCGGCAACAATGTCCTGTTCCTGAGTGAATACTGACGAAAAGTATTTATTCAGTGTCTCCCCAATCTCTTCAGCCTCCACATGCAACTTCCCACTACTATCCTTGACTGGACCTATTCCTACCCTAGTCATTCTTTTATTCCTGACATACCTATAGAAAGCCTTAGGGTTTTCCCTAATCCTACCAACTAAGGACTTTTCATGTCCCCTCCTTGCTGCTTTTAGCTCTCTCTTCAGATCCTTCCTGGCTACCTTATAACTCTCAATCGCCCCAATTGAACCTTCACGCCTTCCGTTTAACAAGGGATTCCAATTCCTTATTAAACCACGGCTCCCTCACATGACCCTTTCCTCCCTGCCTGACAGGTACATACTTATCAAGGACACTCAATAGTTGCTCCTTGAACAAGCTCCACATATCAATTGTGCCCATGCCTTGAAGCCTACTTTTCCAAGCCACGCATCCTAAGTCGTGCCTCACCGCATCATAATTTCCCTGCCCCCAGCTATAACTCTTGCCCTGCAGTGCACACTTATCCCTCTCCATCACTAGAGTAAAAGTCACTGAATTGTGGTCACTGTCCCCAAAGTGCTCACCTATTATGGTGCTATCCATGTTTTTGTTTTATTGGTGGGAGGTCTGTGCCCCATTCCTTGTGGATTACAAGGATTTAGGATAAAGACTAACATGCTATTTGCTTTTTGCATTTCTTGCTGTACCTGAATGTTAGCTTTCAGTAATTTTTCAACAATGAAATCTAGTTCGCTTTGGATATTAACGCTTTCCGATCATAAAAATACTCTGCACCATCTTTCCTTTTGCCACAGTGATAACCTCACAATTAATTACGTTATATTCTATCCACCATGCTCTTGGCACTCACCCAGCCTGTCTAATTCCCCTTGAATCTTCTTTGCATCACATCTCATATTCCCACATATCATTTGCATAGTTCGAATGCTTAGCTGCTAAATAAGTTCCTATATTTCCCTGGCTTAACCTCAAGGTCTGGATACTCCATATGAGGTCAAGAAGAAGGCATTTTTTTCATTTATTTACAGAATGTGTGCATTGTTGGCTAGATCAGTGTGTATTGCCCATCTCAAATTGCCCAAAGGGGAGTTAAGAATCAAACACCTTGCTGTGAGTTTGTGGTCACATGTAGATCAGACCAGGAAAAGGTGGCAGCTTCCTTCCCCTTAGGGAATTAGTGAACCAGATTTTTTTTTCCAGGGTCCCCAGAATATGAGCTGTGTCTCTGGGTTAATAGCCTAGCGAATATACAACTAGGCCATCTCCCCCTTGTACATTTATATCCTTGACTTCCTGTTACCAGGGAGAAACTGAAGTTAGAAAGCAAGGAAGAAATATAGGCGGTACTATTTCACTTTTATTATCTTTGTCATTGTAAATTCTTAATGCGGTGAGACTTGCAATAGGACAGTGAAGCATGTGCAAGATCTCTGATGAGCTTTGCAGATGCACACTGGGTTCCTAGGGAGAAAGAACTATCAATGAACTATTACTTTTTCTTATATTTTCCCAATATTATTTTAATGCGATAGCTAGTATTTAAACATTTTTTTGTTGTTAAAATTTCATTGACATATTTATACAGTTCCTCATGAAGCCAAGTTAAATTATACCAATCTTATTTGCAACATCTAACACATCGTAGCCTTAAGCCAGTCAGACATATGCTTGCTTTTCACTATCGGGCGTCATAAGAGTGTTGACTTTAGCTACATCAATATCATATAATTTCTTGACAGCCTGTTTGATCTGGTGTTTCCTAGCCTTGATGTCAACAATGAAAAGCAAAATATTGTTGTCCTCAATTTTCTTCATAGCGGACTCAGTGGTCAGAGTGAACTTAATGATAGCATAATGGTCCAATTTCATCTTCCTGCGAGAACGTTTTCTCAGATACTTTGGTTTGCTTCTCAGCCTGGGTGTCTTTGTTCTCTTGAAGGTAGGTGTTGTCCTAATTTTCTTCTGCCTGTGACTATGAATTCCCTTCAAAATGGCTTTCTTTTCTTTCAAGGCCTTGGATTTAGCCACAGTTTTGACAGGAACAGTTTCCTTCTTTGCCATCTTTAAAAAAAAGCTTGCATTTTATATATGGCTTTTTCAAAACCTTCAAGAACATCTGCTGCCCTTGTCCTTCTAGATGGAAATGGTCGTGAGTTTGGAAGGAGATCTCTAATCATCTTTGGTGAATTTCTGAGTGCATCTTGTGAATAGCGCACACTGCTGCTGCTGTGCATCAGTGATGGAGGAAGTGGATGTTTGTGGATGCGTGCTAATCCAACGAGCTGCTTTCTCCTGGATGGCATCAAACTTCTTGAGTGTTGTTGGAGCTGCACTCATCCTGGCAATTGGGGAATATTCCATCACACTCCTGACTTGGGCAATGTAGATGATGGAGAATCTTTAGAGAGTCAGAAGCTGAGTTCCTTGCTTTGCTTTCCTTTCCAAGACTTTCACCTGTTCTTGTAGCCACTGTATTTATATGGTGAGTCTCCTTGAGTTTCAGATCAATGCTAACCCCCAGGAAGCTGATGGATGGGGATTCAGTGATGGTAACACCATTGAATACCAAGGGGCAGTGGTTAGATTGCTTAAAATTGGAGATGGTCATTGCCTGGCATTTGTGTGGCATGCATGTTACATGCCACTAGTCAGCCCAAGGCTGGATGTTGTACAGATCTTGTTGCAATTGATCATGGACTGCTTCAGTGTCTGAGGAGTCACAAATGGTGCTGAACATTGTGCAATCATCGGTGAACATTCCACCTCTGACCTTATATTGGAGGGAAGGTCATTGATGAAGTTAGGATACCATCCTGAGGAATTCCTGCAGAGATATCCATAGCTGAAATGACTGGCTTCCTGTGACCACAACCATCTCCCTATGTGCCAGGTATGTCTTCAACCAACAGAGCGTTTGCCTCTGATACCCAACGTTTCCAGTTTTGCTAGGGCGTCTTGATGCACACTTGTTGAATGCTGCCTTGATGTCAAGGGCTGTCACTCACACCCCACCTCTTGTGTTCATGTCTGAATCAAATCTGTAATGAAGTCAGGAGTTGAGTGGCCCTGGCAGAATTCAAACTTGGCATCAATGAGCAGGTAATTGCTGAGCAGGTACTGGTTGATAGCTCTATTGATGACACCTTCCATTACTTTGCTGAAAATCAAGAGGATACTGATGGAGCAATAAATGGTTGGATTTGTCCTGCATTTTGTGTACGGGACATAGCTGGGCAATTTTCACATTTTAGGGTGTTGTAACTGGAAGAGCTTGGCTAGGAGAACACAAGTTCTGGAGCACAAGTTTTCAGTACCATTGCTGGAATATTGTCAAAATCCATAGTCTTTACTGTATCCAGCACCTCCAACCATTTCTTGATATCACATGGAATAAATTGAGTTGGCTGAAGACTGACATCTGTGATGCTGGGGACTACTGCAAGAGACTGAAATGGATCATCTACTCAGCATTTCTGGCTGAAGATTGCTGTGAATGCTTCACCTTATCCTGTGCACACTTCTGTTGTCTCTTCCATCATTGAGGATGAGGATATTTGTGGAACCTTCTCCTCCAGCATCATTCACAATTGGATATGATAGGACTGCAGAGCTTAACTGTGTGATCTGTTGATTGTGGAATCACTTAACTCTGTCCATCACTTGCTGCTTATGCTGTTTAACATGCAGGCATCCTGTTTCATAGCTTAATCAGATTGACACCTCATTTTTAGGAATGCCTGGTTCTGCACCTGGTATGCCCTCCTGCACTCTTCCTTGAACCAGATTGATTTCCTTGCTTGAACGTAATGGTTGAGTGGGGGATATGCCAGCCATGAGGTTGCAGATTTTGCTGGAGTACAATTCTTCTGCTGCTGCTGATGGTTCCCAGTGTATCATGGATGTTGTGTCTTGAGTTTCTAGATCTGTTCGAAGTCTGTCCAATTTAGCTCACAATGGAGTGCATTCCCAAAGTGAAAGCGGGAATTCATCTCCACAAGCATTGTGCGGTGGTGACTTTTATCAAGACTGTCATAGAATCCCTACAGTGTGGAAACAGGCCATTTGGCCCAACAAATCCACACCAAACCTCCAAAGAGTATCCCACAATGACCCATTCCCCTACCCTATTACTCTACATTTCTCCTGACTAACGCACCTAGCCTACACATCCCTGAACACTATGGGCAATTTAGCATGGCCAATTCACCAAATCTGAACATCTTTGGACTGTGGGAGGAAACTGGAACACCCAGTGGAAACCCCATGCAGACAAGGGGAGAATGTGCAAACTCTACACAGATAGTCGCCCAGGCCAGAATGAACCCAGGTTCCTGGCGCTGTGAGGCAGCAGTACTAACCACTGAGCCACCATGCCACTCCGACATGGACTTTGCATCAGCAGCTGTCAGATTGGTAAGGATGAGGTCAAGTGTGTTTTTCCCTTGTATTGGTTACATGGGACTGATCAATCACTTTACTTGTTGTTGGCTTAAAAATAAGCTTTAAACATGTTTTGTTACTTTTTGCCTCGATTTGAGGGTATTTTGTTCACCTGAAATAATTACATTGGGAGTGCAATCACAGTCATCTGCATCCTTTTAGCTGATTCCGCTACCTGTGTGGTAGCATGTTCCAATTTTATCCACAGTTCTCACCTGCACACTGCCTTTGTGTGCTGGCTAGTTAAATCTGTCGAGAGTCAGGATGATAAGATAATGCGTTGCCATTTTGAAGAAAAATGTGTTGATGCATGTGAACTCTCTACTATGCGAATACCATCAAGTCATATTCTAACTCTGATCTATTACACACAATGGGTTGGATGTTTCGGCTCCCCCACTGACAGATTATGACTGTCATCCCCTGTGCCTACTTACCTATACTATTGCAATTTTATAATGGAGGTAGACGCATTGGGAGGTTTCCTGTCTGCCTGCTAATGAGCCAATTGAACCCGTTTAGCAGCCCAATAATAACCATTTAAGAGCTGCATCCTGCAGCTGTTGGGGTTTGATCTGTGGTAGGAGAGGCCTAAACCAAGTTGGCAGAGTCAACCAGTAAAGTAGAGCCAACCTTAACCCCTGTGGATTATCAATTCACCCTTCCTCCTGTCTCTGTTTTTCCACCACTTCCAACAATGTGCAGTCCATCATTCAATGATACAAACATTTGGTGTGCATCTAGTGATAAAATTCATCATGGTAATGGCAATGGGGTGATATTAAACGAGAAAGACTGTAAAAAGCCCAAATTTATTTCTTGGTTTCGTACTAATTTCAATCATGTCAACAGCTATTAGTAGCTTCATCATGAGTGACAAAAAAAATTTGGACATGGTTCCCATTGATTGTGAATGTGGGTTGATAATGGGATCAATCTTGGCTGTGATGGCACTAATGCCCTTTCCCACACTCCTGCATGTCATACCCAAAGGAGTGGCACTCTCCTCAGGCAACAGTCCAAAGTCATAAAGCCAAAAATGTTTTTATTTGGATCTTGATCAGATGGGCCAATGGGCTAAGAAGTGGCAGTTGGAGTTTAATTTAGATAAATGTGAGGTGCTGCATTTTGGAAAGTCAAATCAGGGCAGAACCTATACACTTAATGGTAAGGTCCTTGGTGTGCACATTCGTAGTTCCTTGAAAGTACAGTTGCAGGTACACAGTACAGTGAAGAGGTGTTTGATATGTTTGCCTTTATTGCTCAGTGTATTGAGTATAGGAGTTGGGAGGTCATGTTGTGGCTGTACTGGAGTACTGTATTCCATTCTGGTCTCCCTTCTGTAGGAAGGATGTTGTGAAACTTGAAAGAGTTCAGAGAAGATTTATAAGAATTGGAGGCTCTGAGCTGTGTGGAGATGCTGAATAGCTTGAGGCTATTTTCCCTCGAGTGTCGAAAGCTGAGGGATGACCTTATAGAGATAAAATCGTGAGGAGCATGGATAGGGTGAATAGCCAGGGTGACGAGTTCAGAACTAGAGGTAAGTTTAAGGTGAGAGGGGAAAAATTTAAAAGGGGACTTACCGGGCAACATTTTCACACAGAGGGTGATACATGTATGGAATAAGATGCCTGAAGAAGTGGTGGAAGCTGGTACAATTAAACTATTGGAAAGGAGTCTGGATGGGTATATGAAGAGGAAGCATTTAGAGGGAAATGGGCCAAATGCTGGCAATGGTCTATATTAATTTAGGATATCTGGTCGGCATGGACAAGTTGGATGGAAGGATCTGTTTCCATGCTGTACAGCTCTATGACTCTGTGACTGGAAAAATCAATACTTTCATATAATTTGCCTGAGTTCCATGTAGTACTAGGGACTGCTGCACCATCACAGGTGCCATATTTTAGATGAGATGCTATTCAAGGCCTTGACTGCTCTCTCCAATAACATGAAAATGCCTGGTCATTATCTTGTTTTTCAGATCTTGGTGCTTCTTTCTTCCCTATAGTACAGATAAAACATTTCATCAGCTGTACAACATCATGGTAATGATGCAGAATCTACATTAATTATGTAAAGATTTTCCAGCCAACCTGACAGGGATATTATTATACATCACTGGACCTGTTGGGACTTGAAGCAAGGCCTCCTCGTTCAGAGATGGGGACACTATTACTGTGACACAACAGCCCTTCAAGTGAGTGTGGATATGTGCATACTGTGTTTAAGGACAGTTGTTGCAGAACAGAGTAAGATTGGGTTGTGAAGGTAGTGTCTCTACCTCTAGGCTAAAAGGTCTGGATTCATAATGTAGTGGTCCTGTAGTTGTGTTATGACATGTCTCTGAATAGATTGATTAAAAATAGTTATAGAGATTGCAAAAAGTACTTCTGTGAAGGGTCCTATGAATAAACCCATGAGGAAGACAGGCCAGTGGCTGCTTCTTCCTTCACAAGGGTATTATTAAATTGGAAAGGATGTAAAAAAGATTTACAACCATGTTACCAAGACTGGAGGATTTGACTTTCTTCCCTGTAGCATAGGAGCCTGGGTTACATCGAGGTTTATAAAATCATAAAGGGCATCGATAAGGTGAATGTGATTTTTGAGAAGATTGTAGCTCAGGTTGACGTTCAGGTTTAAAGCTTGCTCAGTGAGTTGGTAGGTTTGTTTTCAGGTGTTTTGTCACCATGCGAGGTAACATCATCAGTGAGCCTCTGTGAAGCGCTGGTGTTCTGACCCACGTCCTATTTAAGTGTGTGGTCTGTTCATGTGGATGATATCAATTCTGGTTCTTCTTCTCAGCGGTTGGTAAATGGGGTCCAAATTGATGTGTTTATTGATGGAGTTCCGGTTTGAATGCCTCTAGGAATTTCTGTGCGTGTCTCTGTTTAGCCTGTCCTAGGATGGATGTCTTGTCTTAGTCGAAGTGGTGTCCTTCTTTGTCTGTGTGTATGGATACTAGTGATAGTGGGTCATGTCTTTTGGTGCTGAAAATGTGTTGCTGGAAAAGCGCAGCAGGTCAGGCAGCATCCAGGGAACAGGAGAATCGACGTTTTGGGCATAAGCCCTTCTTCAGGAAGAAGGGCTTATGCCTGAAACGTCGATTCTCCTGTTCCCTGGATGCTGCCTGACTTGCTGTGCTTTTCCAGCAACACATTTTCAGCTCTGATCTCCAGCATCTGCAGACCTCACTTTCTCCTCATGTCTTTTGGTGGCTAGTTTGTGTTTGTGTATCCTGGTAACTGGTTTTCTGTCAGTCCAGTGTAGTGTTTGTTGCAGGGTATTTTGTAAATGACATTTCTATTGCTGGTTGTTAGTACAGGGTCCTTTAGGTTCATCAGTAGCTGTTTCAGTATGTTGATGGGTTTGTGGGTTACTGTGACGTCAAGGAGTCGGAGTAGTCTGGTAGTCATTTCTGAGATGTTTTTAATGTATGTAGTCTGGGCGTGTTGTCTTCTTGTTTGGGTTTGTTGTTTAAGAATCAGCGGACTGTGTTTATCAGGTACTCATTGTAGTTGAATACACTGTATAAATATTTTTCTTCTGCTGCTCATAATTCCTGAGTGCTGCAGTGTGTTGTGGCCCATTTAAATAATGTCCTGATGCAGCTCCATTTATGGGTGTTGGAATGATTGCTCCTGCAGTTACGTATCTGGTCTGTGTGTATTGTTCTCCTGTAGACACTGGTCTGCAGTTCCCCACTAACTGTTCGTTCCACTGTGACATTTAGGAAAGGGAGTCTGCTGTTGTTCTCTTCCTCTTTGGTGAAATTTATGTCAGCAAGGGTGTTGTTAATCATTGTAGGTTTCCTCTAATTTGTTCCGTTTCGTGATGATAAAGGTGTCATCCACATAGTGGACCCAAAGCTTGGGTTGAATCATGGAGAGGGCTGTTCGTTTGAGTCTCTGCATTACTGGTTCTCCTAAGAATCCTGATATTGGTGATCCCATGGGTGTCCCATTGATTTGTTTGAAGTTCTTGTCATCGAAGTTAAAGTGGGTAGTGAGGCACTAGTTTGAGGATGCTTTCCTTGCTGATAGAGTTGGTGCTGTCTCCTGTTTATGTCCTTCATCCATCTAGTAGTGATTCTTTGGCCAGACTGATGTTAATTGATGTGAAGAGAGCTGTTATGTCGAAGGAAACCATGACTTCATCCTCTTCTATCTTGGTGTCTTTGATGTTCAAGAATTCTTGAGTGGAGTGGATGAAGTGGCATGAGTCTTCTAGGTATTTCAGTTTACAGTGAAGTTCTTTTGCTCGGCTGTATGTCAGTGTGCCAGGAAGTGAGACTATGGGTCTGAGGGGGGGGGGGGGGGGCCTGATTTGTGTACCTTAGGTAATCCATAGAAGCGGGATGTGATCCATCAGGTTTCGTTCTTTGGAGATCTGTTTTGTTAATTTCGTCTCATTTGTGGAGTTTCTTCAGTGCTGCTGTGATACAATTTCCAGTTGTAGAGTCGGGTCTATCACCATCTGATGGTAGGTGTCAGTATCTGTGAGTAGTGAGTTCACCTTTTCAATGTGTTCTGTTTCGGATGACGGTCATGCACCCTTTGTCTGCCAGTAGGATTACTATATTTCTGTCTTTTCTGAGTCCTTCTAGGACTTTCCTTTCCTATGTGTTGAGGGCGTTGCCTTTTTTCTTCCTGCTTAGTGTTGGTGCTACTGTCTGTCTGATGGTCTGCTGAATTTTTACGTAAATCCGTTGTCTTTCAGGGTTGATTCAAGTGCTGCTAGGAAGTCTTTTTTGTCCGCATCTCTGTGGTTAAAGTTCATCCCTCATACTCGGATGGCTTTATCTGTGCTGTGAGTGGTTGGTCGGACAGGTCTCTGAATTGTCTGTGTTGTCCTTTTGTGCATAAGGTGAAGAGCCAAGACCTTTTACTCAGGGTAGGGGAGTCCAAAACTAGAGGACATAGGTTTAAGGTGAGAGGGGAAAGATTTAAAAGGGACTTGAGGGGCAACTTTTTCGCATAGAGGGTAGTGAGTGTATAGAATGAACTGCCAGAGGAAGTGGTAGAGCTGAGTACAGTTACAACATTTACAAGGCATATGCACAGGTACACAGATAGGAAAGGTTTAAGACGGATATGGGTCAAACACTGGCAAAGGAGACTAATTCAGTTTAAGAAGTCTGGTCAGCATGGACAAGTTGGTCCAAAGGTTCTGTTTCCATGCTATATGACTATGACTTTGACTCTTTTATATATGGATGTTTATCAGATTAACATTTTGAGGCATCCGTACATCGTGTTGGGTGCTATATCAAGGCAAGTCTTTTCTTTCTTGAAACTTGGGGAATGGAGACCAATGAAGAGGAAGACACCATCTAATACAGTCAGAAGATAAATGGGAATTGAAAATCAATAAAATGAATTATGAAGCAGTTTAATTTGTTTGGATGGATAAGGAAACCACTTGCACCTCAGCTGGCTAAAAACTAATAAAGGAACAAAGAGATCTGGGAAATCAGGTGCATAACTCCATAAAAGTGGCAACTGTAGCTGGTAAGTCCATAAAGAATACAACCAAAGAGGAATAGCATACACAAGTAGGGAGATACTTTTAAATCTTTATAGATTCTTGGTTAGACCACATGCACTCTATTTTTCACTGGTCTGGTCTTTGTACTACAGAATTGATATTAAAGCCCTGCAGAAAAGATTTACAATCTTGCTGGCAGAATTAAGAGTCTGTCACTAAAGATTGAGCTATCCTGTCTGGGAAAGAGAATCCTGAGCTTTGATGATGGTCTTTAAGATGGTGAAAAGTTTTGAAAGGATAGACAAACTGTTTCCACTTTGTGTTCAATAAGTCTAGAACATGGGGGCATGAATTTAAGGTAGCATTGACAAATCAGGAAATAGTTTACTTTTTTTTAAAATGTGCAACACTGTTAGATAGTTAGAACACAGAATACGCTGGCAACATGAAGTGACAAAAGCCCACATCCCATGAATGGTTAATAACATAAGTGATGCATATAGAGGATGCTTATTAATAAAGGAGTGAGAAGGGATTAAAAATATATTGGAGGAGGGGTGGAAGGGCAAATTAGAGTTGAAGGAGGCTTATGTGGATTATAGAGTACACTGGGCCTGAATGGTCTGTTTTGGTGCTGTAAACCCTATAATTCTGTGGAAACTGCAGAATTAAGGAATGTCTTGCTCCTCGTAAATGCCATCATAATTTTAAAATATTTACTCGATACAAATTAACACAAGTGACAAAGGCTCTATTTATATAGAATTGCAAATAATTTACACCACAGAAATGGGCCAGAGGTTTACCAAATTAAATGCAATAAAATTGAAATTAAATAAAATTAAAAGTTCATTGACATAAATTGGTTTAAATATTTGGTTTCTGGTGTTAATTTAAAACTGTGGGGCAATTTTACAAGCTGGCTGAATATGGAACTTGGAATATAGATTCTAAAACATGGAATATTAGAATATAGAACATGACTCCAATGTGGGTATTACAGTCTACATTTTGAGGCGTAGTCATCCTGATAATCCTTATGATGGATTTGTAAGCTCGCCAGAAAATGTAGAAAGCTAAAACATGATTGACGTAGGTCCTTCTCTTTGTAGGCTGTAATCTTGACTATATATTTTCTGTATTTCTTATCTTGGGCAGTCCCTCAAGGTGTAAGATAACTTTCTTCCACTATGGTTGCATGGGTTCTGAAATGGCTGAAGAATCCAATGTGTGATCTGCATGCATGGGGCATGCATAGCTTGAAGGATTGAGGAAGTGAAGTATTTGGAGGTATATGGGCTCTCTCTAATACCTTGATTTTACATCTGCATGTTTCTAATGAAATTGGTTGATGTGTGGGTTACCTTCCTGAATGAGCTTTTTCCAGTTCAATTGATTGTAAGCCAGGGTCTCCCAAGGGAATGTTTAATTCTCTTGAGACATTTTGAGGACATTCCTAAAATGTTTTTGTTGTTCTGCTCAAGTCTCCTGCATTCCAAGTACAGCAATTCCTCTGGCAGTCTGTTGTCAGACATAAGAGTGACATGCCTCATCTGATGGAGCTTTTGACTGAACAACACTTCAATATTGGGTATTTTGACTTGGAGAAGATGCTATTGTTGGACAGTCTTTCTTGCCACCAGATTTGGAGATTTTTGCAAAGGTCTTACTAGTGCTACTTCTCCAGTACTTTGAGATGTCTGCTGGAGGTTATCCAAGTCTTTGAAGCAAGGAGGAGTGTGGCATTCAGTACTGCTTTGTAAACCCTGGCCTCACAACACCAGGGGCCCAGGTTTGATTCCAGCCTCAGGCGACGGTCTGTGTGGAGTTTGCACATTCTGCCCGTGTCTGTGTGGGCTTCCTCCAGGTGCTCTGGCTTCCTTCCACAATCCAAAGATGTGCAGGTGAGGTGAATTGGCCATGCTTAAATTTGCCCACAGTGTTCAGGGATGTGTAGGTTGGGTGCATTAGTCAGGGGTAAATGTAGAGTAATGGGAAATAGGTTTGGGTGGAATACTTTCCGGAGGGACGGTGTGGACTTGTTGGAGTGAAGGGCCTGTTTCCACACTGTGGGGATTCTGCAAAATCCTGGTCCTCAAGTAAAATCCAGGTACTGCAGATGCTGGATATCTGAAAGATAAACAGAACATGCTGGGGATAAGGCAGCATCTGTGAGGAGAGAAAGGGAGTTAACTTTTTGAGTCCAATATCCAATCTTTGGAACCCCTTGAGGAAGAACTAAAGAGGAACCTCTTTACTCAGTTAACTGAAGGCTGAGCTATCACATTGAAGGCAATGATGAATTTTGAATGTTTTATTTAGAAGCTTGAGTCAATAATCAAACACATTGTGACCCAGTCCATCAAGATGAGAAGATCAGGTAAATCAACAAATAGTGATTTCTTGACAGCAGAGCCAGAATTTAAAAGTCCCACAGACATTCTAAACGTTTTAAAGGACACTTTGTTGAAGGGAAACCAGTGAAGTTCTGGAAAATGATGAGCTGAAGGAGAAGATGGTCTTTTGAGCATTGACTTTGATGTACTGAGGGTATTGGGAGAAGGAAAACCATGCTGTACAGCATGCTTTGTATCTTCTTATTTGAGGCACTCTCCTCTGAATCAAATGATTGTGATCCTAAGCCCTACTCCAAATATTAGAATACAATATGCTTTTGAAGGACTGCAGCATTGTTAGTGATGCCATTTTCAACTTATATGTTAAGCTTAACTGTTCAGATGGATGTTAATTATCCCATTACACTTAACTCAATACAAGTAGGAAGCTCTCCTTGTGTGACAACATTCCTCCCTGAACCAACAGCACTGAAAAGCAGAACAATCATACATTCACCTCAGATACCTGTGGGAACCTGCTGTGTATAATTGTTTGCCCATAATAAGAGTAATTGCACTTCAAGGGCAATTAATTTTTTTCCGAATCACTCAGGATGTTGTGGAGATTTGATAAGGCATTGTATTGGGTTAGTTTCTCCTTTATTCCTTGTTTTCCATTTGTATGTTAAGTTTAGGAGGAACCTGACAGCAACAACAAGATTAATATGAATAAGAAGAATGTTGCAGGCTAAGGGAGACAATAGTCATGCATTTTCTTCTTGCCTTCTCCACAGATTAAATCCCAGTCCATTTGGAACACCCAAGTTTGACTTTCATTACCTCCTACCTTAAAGCTGACTACACTTCTAAAGTATTCCATTGGCTGTGAAGTGCTTTGGGACATCTTGAAGCTATGAAAGATGCTGTGCAAATAAAATTCCATCTTTCTTTGAAACTTGCATTTACATGGTGCCTTTCATGGATTCAGGATCTCCAAGTGCTTTATAGCTAATGAAATAATTTTGAAGTGTGGTCACTTGATATTGTTGAAAAGCAGAAAGGAAATATCCAAGAGCCATCTTACTCCAAAAATGAAATAACACGCCCTAATTAGTTTTAGTTGTAATTGATATGACGAATAGATTTCAAGTACTGGAAGATTTTCTATGGATTTCATTTTGGTACTTGATGTATATTGTAAATATTTGGAAACCTTATGCTTCCTGCTCATGGGCTTCTTCAGATATTAAAGGGTTTGCAATTTAAATATTGTTGAAATTAAAATGCCAGATAGCCTCATTATTATTGCCACATTTCCCAACTCATTCATAATTTTTTTTGTCTTGAAGTCAAGGTAGCTGTCTTTATGCTTTCCTACTGTAGAAAATGTACTGTTACTTTTGAAAGGATGAACAGCAATGAGTAGGCGTGTGACTCCACAAACCCAGTGACCATAATTTCTGGTAGTTCTCATTTTGTTTTGTGCAAAACTCCTTTCATTCATTTTAAAATAATTCTTGCTTGCTGTGCTTGGCTTTGCTACATTTCTGGTTTGACAGTGAGCTAAGAAAAATTGTATTTGACTTTCCCTTCAAGACATTGTATAAAAGTTGTCAACTGTAATAGCCCTACAATTTATGCCTGATTAATCCTTAAAACAAATCTCAAGTTTAATTATTTTATAACAAAAATGAACTGAGAGTTTTATTGAGGTTTGAAAAAACACATTTCAAACATCATTTTATTTATCAGTAGTGAATGTGACACATACAAGGTTTCTGGTGCACTCAGAGCATCATCATATTCAGTCTCGACAGATAATGAGAATACATCAATGCAGTTTTACCTATTATTAAATCAAAAATGTCTTCTGCTACTTATGTATTCTCTCTAATCTAGTCCATAGAATTCCTTGGGATCTCAGGAAGAATGCCATATTTGATATAACATATTGCTATGAGATTGAAGGTGAACAAAAACTCTTTATATTCCCTTTAGCTGTATGCCTTCAGTTATTACATTATTCTCAAAATGATAAGGGGGCAGAATTTCAAGGAATAGTTTAGTTGAACTGCAGATGAAGTGTGGTGAAGGTAAATTCAGGATATAATTAATACCTGTGAAATAAGAACTTTGTAATATTGGTTAAACCCGTAAGAAAAGAACCAAGTTGGACTGGGATTAAGAAAGGAGAAAGAAGAACATGCATCCTCATGTTCAAAACCCTTTTCATCCAATTAGAATCTTTTGAAGTACGCAAGTAAATGTGGCAGTCAATTTGTGTCCTGTAAGACATCACAAATAGCTATTTTTTAAGGATAGAATGGAAGCTAGGAAATTGGGACAACTGCAGCTACAGACTTTTTTACTCCCACTAGAAGAGACGGAGAGCACCTCAGTTTAACTTCTCATCTGAAATTAAGATTGAAAAGAAGCCATCGACATCCTTTGCACTTAAATCACCTACTTTTTCAAAAAAATTGTAACGTGGAGTTGTATATAAACTGAACTGGGATAAGGGAGAAGAGTTTAATTTCTTTTGCTAACATTACCATTATAATAACCATTTGTTTCCTATTGTCTGACAGATTTCTGATTCAAGTGGTCCAGCCTCTTAACGTTTATCAAACTGAATCAGTTACTTTATTTATCAGTTCTTTAAATCTATTTTTTTCTCATTAATTTTAGTCAGGAATTCTCTGTGAGACTATTTTTGGGAATGTTCTGTCATAGAGTCACACAGTACAGAAATGGACCCTTCAGTCCAACCAGTCCATGCCAAACAAAATCCCAAACTAAACTATTCCCACCTGCCTGCACTTTGGCCCATACCTCTCCAAACATTTCTTATTCATGTACTTATCTAAATGTCTTTTGAATCTTGTAACTGTACCCACATCCACCATTTCCTCTGGAGGTTCATTCCACACATAAACCACTCAGCGTAAAAAAAATGCCCCTCATGCCATTTTAAAATCTTTCTCCTCTCACCTTAAAAATATGTCTCGTGGTCTTGAAATCCCTCCCTAGGGAACAGATATCCACCATTCAACTTATCTAAACCCCTCATGATTTTATAAATCTCAATAAGGTCACTTCTCAATCTCTTGTGCTCTTGTGAAAAATGTCCCAGCCTATCCATATAACCCTCCATTCCTGGCAACATTCTGGCAAATCTCTTCTGAACCCTCTCTTATCATTCCTATAACAGAGAGATCATCTGAAATATTCCATCAAGCCTACCTGTATTGCATGAGAAGGAAGTAAGTGCAGAGCTACAGGGCAAATGGCATGAGGTAAACTGCTCCTTCAGAGTGCAAGCATGGACACAGTATGCCAAATGGCCTTTTTCTGTGCTATAACCATTCTGTGATACCTCGTTTCCTGTCCTAACATATGCTCTGTGGTTCAGTGTTTGATAAAGCTCCCCTGAAGCATCTTCAGATATTTTACTAAGTTAAACTCACTATATAAAAACCAATGAATTGTGAAACCAAAGTGAGAAAGAATCACTCAACTCCCACTCACAAAGAATAATGTTTGTCACTTACTAAACTTTACCATGCAAAGATTCAACACCAATAAAAAATTAAGGAAGATCATAGAGAAAGTTATTATCTTGCCATTATTTCACACACATGAAATAATTTCTGATTCATTTCCAGCATTCTGAGGATTTTGGGGGTGTGGCATGACAATATCTCCTCAATTGGTGACTTAAGTCAGTTTTTCTTCTCACGATATTTGATTTAGTTCTATTTCCTGCTCATAGGTCATCAATATCTTTCTCTCAGTCAGCATTATTATTTGCTTCCAAAAAACAAACAAATACAAAGTTACTTCAGCTAATTTTTTACCCTATGGCCAAAGATCCATTTTCCTTTCAATTTTCATTTGTGCAGACTGAGAGATTTATTATATAATAAAGAAGCAATATAAATGTAAATCACTGTTTGTGTTCCTAACCTGTAACAAGATTATTTGTAGATATTTTAGGTGGAATTCACAGACTGTTATTTTCAACTTCTTACCCAAAAGTGTAAGTGTTGACTGTGTGCTAAAACACGTCAAGGTGAAACTTGAACTTCATTATTACCTCTCCAGTTATAGGTAAGCAATCTCCTCAATAGGCTTTTCTTCCTTATTTTGCGTAGTTTGCCATATGTTCCTCAGCAATCTGCTGGTCATCGGTAACGTCATCTGAAAATGCATCATCAGTTTCCACATGTGCACAATTTTGCATGCCTCTAGCTATCATTTACTTTTATTGATATTGTTACCTTCTCTAATCATTAGACTATTTATGTGCTGACTATGTGAACAGAAATTTCCTCCAGCTGAATGTTGGGTTAACAAAAATATTAAGTCCTCATCTGTAAATCTGTTCCTTTGTGACCCTCCTTCTGCCAACAGTCTGAGGCTGAGCCAGACTGTTTGCAATCTTGGTGTTACATTCACTCTAAATTGAACTTCCTACCACATTTGTGCCCCATCACTAGGACTGCTTATGCTTGTTCAAAGATGTTATTATGCACTTCTAAAACAGATGGAACTTGAACTCTGTCCTCCTGACTTAAAGGTCAGGATGCTGTTACTGCATCACCAGAACTTGCTATGCCATAGCCCATGAATATTACACTTATGCATCTCACTGATTTAATTCAGCACAGGTAGGTAACACCTTGATTTTAGAATTCTCATCCTCGTTTTCAAATCCCTTCAACATCTCACCCTTCCCTATTACTGCAATCCCTTTCAGCCCTGGCCTTTTTACCCCTTAAGAATTGTACCTCAGCAACTTTGGCTCCTTAAGCATCCCTTGATTTTAAATGCTTCTCTGCTGGCAGCTTTAGCAGCTACGCCCCTAAACAATGGGATTTCCTCTTCGTTTTCTTCCCTCTTTAACTTACCATTCCTTCTTCAATACATTCCTTAAAATTCAAAGCAAGCTTTTGATTATTTGCACAAATATTTTTTTCTTATACGTGGCTCAGTGAAAAATCCTGTGAAACATCTTGGGAAATTTAATTACATTAAGATGCTATGTAAATATACATTGCTTTTCTTCTGTTTAGGTTGGTTGTCCAATTCAGTATTTTGAGATAGATACAGTTACTGGACTTAGAACTTCTTGGCTTTGTCTACTCTGAAAGAGAAATGACCAACCTGGCAACTATTTATGGTATTTGTTGGCAGCTCCTTCCAAGTTAGAAATTACTTGACACATGGAAATTTACCGTGGGGGCACAGAGAAGGAAATTAAAACAGTAACAATAACTTGATTCTGACTCTCTCACCAAAGAGAAAAAAGAGCTGAAATGTTCATACATTTTTAATTATGTTTCTATAAAAATATAATGCGTTGCATCTCTGATGTTTTACTTCACCTATTAGGGGATTGAAAGCTGGGTGGCCCAATCCAAGTTTGCACTATTCCTCAATGCCCCTCATCAGTTGAGAGGCTATGGGCGGATAGGCATGCTCATGGGTCCCTTTATAAATTCCCAACTGATGAATATTAATATCTAAGGGCAACAGGCGTCATGGCAATGGTTGATGGACAGCGGTGCTGCCCAATAACAATGACAAGGATGGTGGGATGGACGTATCGAGGGCGGGCCCCTCAAGCCCTGTCCCTGTTGGGGTGGAGGGGCGGGGCCAGCTGGAGGGGGTGGACCAAATGACACAATTGCACTTTCCACTCTCACCAATGCCCAAGATTGGTTCCAGGGGGCGGGGGCAGCGGGTGAAGGGGTGGGTTAAATGGCACACTTTCTCATTCGCCCCACCACCACCCACGTTTCTGATCGGGTAGGGGGCGGTCCCTGCGGGAAGGGATGGACTCAATGACACAATTGCTCCTTCTCCCGGCTCCAGCTGGGGAGGAGGGGGCGGGGCCACTTCGCTGGCTGGGTCCAATGGGCCCGTGGGGCGGGGCGTGGGCGGGAGGGAGCGACCAATGGGAGGAGACGGGGCGGAGTGGAGGGGGTGGAGCCGGGGCGCGCTGACGTCATGGGGATGTATCGATGTGGGCGCGTGGCGGCGCGGCGGCGGTGTCAGTCTGATGAAGATTGGCATGAAGGTAAGCTGTCATTCACAGGCAGAGTCACCGCGGTGCAACACTGTATCACGGGGCAATACAGTGTAACCAGCGGCGCACACGGATACATTGCGCACAGGAGCTCGCAGCTCTAGACACTTCATTTCACTCATTGTCCCAGCCGGAAGAAAGGGCACAGCTTTATTTATCCATTGCTCTTGCATCTCTCTCTCTCTCTCTCTCCCCCTCCGCCTTTCCATCTCTAATTTTTTTTTCCCTTTTCTGTCTCCCCACCTCTTTCTTCTCTCCAGTTTTACAGCTGATGGTGGGAAAGTAGCTGCATTGTTAAGCGATGAGCGGGGGAGTCTTTTCTGTGTGCGTCTGCAAATAGAATCTTTCCACATTAGCTGTCTGATCATTGTACTGTGTTGGGCGCCTCAATCTCAACTTCTCAACATTTTCGACTTTTCAACCGGGGAGCTACTGACTGATGCATTTACAGAATGCATTAATCAGACTCCTGAAATGTTTTGTTTTGTAGTCTTTTTGCCACCGATTCTGTTTTATACATTTTCCCTTCCACTTTCTGGATGCAAATAGGGAGGAGATTCCCATTCGCACTATCGGAAGAACCTTTTCGATGTCTTTTTTTTCCTTTCCGCTCTTCATCCCCCCACACTCTTTCCCCCCCCCCCCCCCCCATCTGTTTGATACAACTGTTGACCTGATGTAATTTCTTTCTGTCAAGAGGTAGTATTGATTAATAAGAGCATTTGATCAGTTATCCTTCATTACATTTCAGTTTGTATTTTTTTTGCCAATCTTAATTAAGTTTGATTTCGCAAAATTATTTTATTTTTTAAGCACAATAAGAGGGGGCGCTGGGTACTTCCGAGCAGAGTTTGAAGCTCTGATATCTTTGCTCTGTGCTTATAAATCACCAGTCAGATTTTCTAATGGATTTGAAATTGTATCGTTTTATACGTTTATGTGATGGAGTGAATTCAGAGAATGTTATTTTCTTGAAAAGTGCTTTTTTTTTATCCTTTTGATGTATCATCAGGAATGTTGCAACACATTTGTTACAAATTAATATTTGCTCTATATTCTGTTACTATGGAAATGAAGCGAGAGGAAATGGAACAATTTGCTTATCAGAGAACTTACATTGTAGATTTCAGAAACGGTTTATTTTGGCTGGCATACTCCTTTTAAATTCCACTTTTAGATGTGCCTCGTGAAATGCGTTTAAATGATTAATTAAAAGGAAATAAATCGATTTCAGTCTCCTCCTTGTAGCCTCTGTGTATAAAGTCTCGCCATGCAGCTTCTAATATCTACTCGCCTCTAACATTCGGTACCTTTTTTTGGGGAGGGGGGAGAGGAAGCTGCGAGCCGCTTGCAATCAAGCGTGGAGTTAATTTGCTAGCGCAAGCCCCAGTTGTTGACTTAAAGCGAAGATATTGTGAGGAATTTGTTTAGCAGTATCAATAAATTAGCATGCTTCCTCACAGGATCGGAGCCTCCGATCAGTAGGGCGATGGAGCTGACTGGACAACGGATGTGTTCGCTTCAGGCCAGTCCCACCAAACGCAGAACTAATTTGCTAAGAATTTCTATGTTGCTATTAGGGTTTTGCTGGGATTGCAGTGACTCCTATGCAATGGGAGTAAACCAGAACGGCGCAGTGGAATTCTGTGCAGGAAGCAGGTATGCAGTTGGAGAGCCGAAGCTTGATTGTTACATACAGTATACATGTTCTGACACCCTGCGCCCGTAGATGTATCTGGGTCTGTGTTCGATGTGAAATGGGTGTCCCTCCAGTTCAGGGCTTCAGTCACTGTTGGTGCACACAAAGTTACTATCTGTCATTTCAGCATTGTTTTCTATCTAGTACTCTGATCCAACTCTCCCTCTTAAAGGCTCAGAGCTTGTGCGAGAGCAAAACATAAAGTCACAACCAGGCAAGATGTTTATATCTGGAGTAAAAAAAGTTGTATGATCAGGTTAGCTCTGATCATGTAGCCTTAACATGTTGAACTTTTTTTTATTTGCAGTGCTATTGTCAAAGGAAACTTTACATAAAATATACATAAAATATAAATGTGTTGCATTTTGCTAACCTGTTTTAAATTGGAGGGTCCCAGCTAAAATTAAAAAGGCAAGCATACAGTCAATAACTTTGCTTTCAAATCATTCTCCTTAAGGAGATTAGTGCCTGTTTCACGGTTTTATTGCGTGATCTTTTGCGTGGAAATAACCAATTTCCAAATCCAAACTTGCTTGTGTGCTGGCTGGGGAAGGAGAGGCACCACAAGACATTATTATTGGTGTTCCCAATTCTTTGCTGTTTCATTTCCTGTTTTCTTCAAGATGATGTGAAGTGTTTGCAGAAATCTGGAGGAGGAATCACTAGCTGGACTACTGAACTATTTATAGGTAGGGATTGGGGGAGGGTATATGTCTCATCTTGCAGAGTGCATGTGTATTGCCACCCACTCTGCAACTGTGTTGAGCTAAATACTCCTCCAATAATAGAATGCAAAATTCAACGTGTTTCTGAGAGACAGCTTTCACTGAGGAAATTTTGAAGAAATGCTAACTAATTCGTCGTGTTGAATTTTTGGAGTTTTGGTTTGGTTTGGCAAGTGAGCAGAGGGCATGGGGATAGCATCCTGGAGTGAGGTAAGACTGCAAATACAAGGGAACTGGATGAGTCCAAATAGTTGGATTGAGATGGTCACAGAAGCACACCCTCTGTCAATGACCAGCACTCGTGATCTCCATGGGCTCATGTGTGCCATCAACTTTAGGTTCATCTTCCTGCAACACTAGAGGTGGTTGGACCTCAATTTTTTAAGTGTTTTATTTTATATATAGAATACCAAAAACTCTTATCAAATACCCGTATCCTTGAAATTAGTGAAGGTGAATCGCATTCATGCATCAGAGGAGAAAATAGATAACCACACAAGGCTAATTAGAGTAGAAGGGTCACTAATCGCATTGGTGGTAGCTTGTATGGAGTACATACAGAGGTATAGAATCATTAGGCCTTGTCATTTTCTGTACTATAAATATTGTACTATGTAAAATACCTGAAATTCTGTAGTGTGGAAATAATGCCTCATTTATTTTAAATATAACCTTTCATTCAATATTCTCTTTTACACATTTAGCAAAATATATGGTTTAGCTGCAGCCACAGACACATGTAGTGCAATTTCTGCAACAGCTGCTGTTTTATGCTGTAGTCAATAGTATTTTCACTCTTTATTTTCTCTTTGTGCAGTTCAATCTGAAACCTGCAAAATAAATGTTCACTGTTAAAATGTGAAAGTTCAGACTAACTTACTTTTATTAATATGTTGTGTTAATGATCATTTCAATCAAGAATATTCAGGAGCTTAAGGCAAAGTCTTGATGATAAATGTGAGCCGTGAGATTTTTGGTTTTATTTTGCTGAAAATGTTTTGGAAATTCTTGGATTTCTGCCATTTATTGAACATTGTTCCTTCAGTCATATATTCCAGTAGCTGGGCAGTATAGCTTGTGATTTTTGATTCCTTTCTTGCTTGTTAACGTCAGAGATATTATTGTCCTGTGTAATTTTGAAATCCTGCCCAGGTTGAATTGTGTTTGGCTTTCACTGTTATCTAAGTGAATATGGTACTGCAGAGTAACTTGTCCTTCTCCAAAGGTTACGTCAGCTGGCCAGTAAAGTACTGGTGGATCTTTTGTCACTTCGTCTTCCACCTTTCCAGTCTGTTTTGCAAAACAGCAACTCTGTGTGGCACAGTCTATCAATGATTTAGTCTTTGAGTTGTGCAGTTATTGTGTGTAATGCAATTTTTCAGCATTGGTGGGCACTGCATTTTTAACAGAAAAGTTCCATTAAAATCTTAATCCATTAAGTACTTTGTTTTGAAGATATCATTCAATTTCCTAGCATTTGAACTGTATTAGTACCTGTGTAATGAAATTAAATATATTTTTACAGGCTGATTGTCCTGCCTGAATTTGAAGGATGTTTACAGATTTAGTCTTGTGTGAATCTGAAACAGATTGAATGTTAAATCAATTAATGTTTAGTAAGAAGCACTCTCTTTGTTCTCATATGATTTTTATTTGTTTTATTAACCTGTAAGCTGCTAGCAGGTCCACGGAAATTCGACTTTTCATGGAATGTAGGAACAGAATTAGGTCATTCAACCCCTTGAGTCTGTTTAACAATTCAGTGGAATCACGGCTGATCAGGATCTTAACTCCATGTTCTTCTTACCTTTTCCTCAAACACATTATGCTGATCTTAACTGGGGTCCTCCATTTGCCCCAGTATCCACAACCTTTCTTTGTGGGAGGAGGTGGTTGTGTGATCTGGATTTCCACTCATTTGTGTGTATGCGTGTGTGTGTGTATAAAATAGGCTTTTAGATTTTATTCCTGAATGCTCTTGCACTGGTGTTCCTGTTTGGAATTTCCCTGGTCCTGGGTTCACTGTTTCAGTTTTTTGAGGTTCAGCAGTGAGCTCTAATTTTCAGTTAAGTCTACTCACATTTTTGGTACACGTGTCATTGTGAAGACTGAAAATTAAACAGCTTCAAATATTTAACCTTCTTTTTCCCCTTGTAGCTTTGCTTGTTTTTTATTCTATAATCCAGGCTTTTTGAGATTCATGGCAATTGGTTTCCCTCAGGTACTAGCCCTAACGAGAATAACTGCTGAGAGAGAGTCAGATCTGTTTACGATCTGTCCACACCACTAAATAGTTTGCATACATTTTATAAGGGAAAGGTGTCAGCAGCGATTTTCACATTTGCTTTTAAAAGAAAGCATCGAGCAATGGGTTTTTGAGTAATTATTTAATGCTGATGAGGAGGAGAGGAGCCATTGAAACTGAAGTTGCACAACACAACCTAGGGAACTGGAGGGCTGATCTTGTGTAGAACAAAACTGGTTCTAACAAACACTTGTCCGTTCTAAGCAGTTTGGCATAAATAACCCTTTAGCACCTGACAGACAGCTGAATACCTCCAGGTTGTGAATCCAAGACCGTTGGTAGTATTATTGTGACCGATGGGTAGACTGGTGAGTAGAGGGAGGAATTCTGAAATGGTAATCAGAGTGCTGTAGTCCATCTGTAACTTGTGACCAGTCAAATTTATTTTACCTATTTGATCATGAGTTAAAGCAGCCTTTGTGTGTTTTACAAGTAATTGGAACATTGTGCCTTTCTTACAGTGACTGATATTTCAGTCCTCAACAACATAAGACTGACATAAGCTGTGTGGTAAATGAAGCCAAGTTTGTCTGACTCAGTTCTTTGTTAGCATTAGAAAAAAACACTAGAATGAAGTGGAGTTGGTAGCATAGTGTAGCTGCCATGGATAATAATCTAGAACCTCAGGCCGAATATGGGTTCGGATTCTACTATGAGAGATGGCACAATTTGAATTCAGTAACTATCTGAAATGAAGAGTTGGCCGAATGATGACCATGTCACCATTGTTGATTATAGTTTTAAAATAAAATCTGATGTACCAATGTCCATTTTTAAAAAAGGAAATCTGCTGTCCTTGCCTAGTCTGGCCTAGATGTGACTCCAGACCCAAAGCAATATCATTGACTCTTAATTGCCCTCTGAACAATTAGGATTGAACAATAAATGGTGGCCTAGCTGGTGATGCCCACATCCTGTGAATAAATTAAAAGAAAAATTCCTTGATTTCTTTTTGGCAACAACACTCCAACAATTTAGTTATAACAAAGTACAGGGTAAATCCTTTAAAATAGATCCAGGATTTAAGGTCAAGAGATATTTGCTATATTGAAAAATAGGATGGAGAATAAATTCATGTCTTTTGTATTGTTGATGGGTAAATTCCATTCAACCTGACCACCTTCAGTCCCCATGTTGCTCTGAAACTGGGCAGTGACTATTCATGAAGGCATGTTGCTATGAAATATCATTGTTTAACATTGCCATTAATCTGTTCAAAATAAATATTAACATTTGTAGATAAAAGCATTCCTGGTGAACATTTTGAGAGTCTGTATGTTGATATTCATAGAGCCCAATTTCAGGCCATTGGTCTTTAAGCCCATTGAAACAGCTGTCTGTGGCATCTCATCCCCAGTGACCACTTGAGTTTGGACAGTGATTGCAGGTAGTTTATCTTATTATGGAGTAATTATAGCTGAACCCAATCCTGTTTATGCTGAGCATCTGGACTCGGTCATTGGACAGTGATCTGTACAAAATCTTTTTTAAAAGATGATCACTGCACCTTTGGCACCTCTCCTTGCGCTGCATTGGCTTGCCATCCTAGATTTGGTGCGCTGGTATGGAGTACCACATGAGCTGACAGTTTTTTGATCTCCAATTTGAGAGTAAATGCCATCAATTGCAGCAGTGCTCAGCTACATATTGTAGTTAAATATGTAAATGCTGAGTACGCCGTTTACTGAGCATCTAATCTAGTCTATAACTGACCTTGCTTAGATGAACAGAGTGCTCTCCAAATGTTAGGTATTCAACGTAGTTAGATACAAATATAGTTTTAAACACTTCAAGGCCAGTTATAGAATAGATTAAGTACAGAGTGATAGTTCAAGTTTAGTATTTGTTATTCTTGCAGAAGAGCAGAGAAGTTCTCCCTCAACTTCTGGGCGAAACCTACCCTTTAACTTGCACCAATAAAAGGTTTATCTAGCCACTATCTAACCAAGTTGTAAACTTGCTGTATGCAAATTGGCTGTGACATTTCTTGCATTGCAAAATGATTACACTTCCGAAATGTTGGACATAAAGGTTTTTAAGAAACCAGAGATCAGGAATGTGCTACCTAAATGTAAGTCCTTTCATTTTGTGGAGTGTGTATCTGGTTAAAGGTCCGAATTATATCTGGCATAAGTGAAATATAAGAAGGCTTCCTTGTGCCAGGAGTTTCATTGCATCTCATTCCAGTACCTGATAGGAATATGATTCCAAATTCAGACGACGGTTACATTCTAACTGTAACATTAGTGTAAATGGAACAGCATCACCGATTCCTGGTGTGAATCATTCCTTAATCTTTTCCCTTCCGCCTGTCTCCACTCTCTCTCTCTATTTGTCTCCCTCTCTTTTTCCCCTCTCTTTTTCTCACTCTCACTGTCTTTTCTCCCTCGCTCTCACCCTCTTTTCTCCCTCCCCTTCTCGCTCTTTCTTCCTCTTTTCACTCTCCCCTTTTGCTCTCTCTCTCTCTCTCTCTGCTTTCGCTTGCTCCCTCCCTATCTTTGCTCCCTCCCTCTCTTTGCTCCCTCTCTTTGCTCCTTCCCCCTTTCTCGCTCTGTCCCTCTTTTTACTATCCCTTTTTGCTCTCTCCCTCCCTCTTTTCGCTGCCTCCCACTTTTCATGCACTCTCTTTTTACATTTTCTCTCCCTCTTTCCCTTTTCGCGCGCGCTCTCTCTCTTTTTGCTCCCTCCCTCTTTTCGTGCTCTCTCTCCCTCCCTCCCTTCCACTTTTCACTCTCTCCCTTCCTCTTTTCATCTCTCTCCCTCTTTTTGCCCTCTCCCTCTCTCTTGTCACGCTCTCTCCCTCTTGTCGCTCTCCGTCTTCTCTCTCTGTCTTCTCCTTTTTGCTCTTTGTCTTTTCACTGTCCGTCTTTTCATTCTCCCTCCATCTTTTTGGTCTCTTTCCCACTCCGTCTTTTTGCTCTCCTTTTTTTTCTCTCTCTCTCTCTCTCCTTTTTTTTTTTCTCTCTCCCTCCTTTCTCTCTCTCCCTCTTTTTGCGCTCTCTCCTCCCTTTTGCTCGTCTCCCTTTTGCTTGTCTCTCTCGTTGCTCTTGCTCGACCCATTCTTCACTCTTGCTCTTGCTCTTCTCGCTTACTCTTTTCCCTCTTGTTCTTCTCTCTTGAGCTCTCTCTCACTCTTGCTCTTCTGTCTCTCTCTTTCTTTCTCTCTCTCACTCTCACTTTGTGTTCACGCTCACTGTCTTTTCTCCCTCATGCGCTCTCTCACTCTCTCCTCGCTCTTCTCTTGCTCACTCTTCTCTCTCTCACTCTCTTTTCTCTCTGACTCACTCTTTCTTCTCTCTCTGTCGCATTCTCTCTGCCCCCACTTTTCTCTCTCTCTTGCTCTTCCCACTCGCTCTTGCTCTTCCCTCTCTCTTTTCTTTCTCTTGCTCTTGCTCTTCTTGCGCTCTCTTTTCTCTCACGCTCTCTTCTCTCATGCTGTCTTTTCTCTCGCATGCTCTCACTCTTCTCTCTTGCTCTCGCTCGTCTCTCTCGCTCTCATCTCTCTCGCTGTTCACTTGCATTCTTTCCTCTCTCTTTCAAGCATGGCCTTTTCTCTCTCGCTTGATCTTTTCTCTCGCGCTCGCTGTTTTCTCTCTCTCTCGTCGCTTGCACTTTCCTCACGCTCACCTTCGCTGTTTTCTCGCCTTCGCTGTTTTCTCGCTCCCCTCTCTCGCTGTTCTCTTACTGTTTTTTCGCTCGGCTTCAGTCTTGCTCTTGTTGTTGCTCTTCTGTCTCACTCTCGTCTCTCGCTCTTTGCTCTCGCTCTCTTTTCTCTTGTGTGCTCTTTTCTCTTGTGCGCTCTTTTCTCTTGTGCGCTCTTTTCTCTTGTGCGCTCTTTTCTCTTGTGCGCTCTTTTCTCTTGTGCGCTCTTTTCTCTTGTGCGCTCTTTTCTCTTGTGCGCTCTATTCTCTTGTGCGCTCTATTCTCTTGTGCGCTCTATTCTCTTGTGCGCTCTATTCTCTTGTGCGCTCTATTCTCTTGTGCGCTCTATTCTCTTGTGCGCTCTATTCTCTTGTGCGCTCTATTCTCTCTCGCTCTATTCTCTCTCGCTCTATTCTCTCTCGCTCTATTCTCTCTCGCTCTATTCTCTCTCGCTCTATTCTCTCTCGTCTTTACTCTTCACTGTTGCTCTCGCACTCTTATCTCTCGTGCATTCTTATATCTCATGCGCTCTCTTTTCTCTCGCACTCTCTTTTCACTCGCACTTGCTGCTTTCTTGCGCTCGCTGTTTTCGCGCTCTCTGCTCTCTCTCTCTCCGCTGTCTCTTGTCACTCACTGTTTTTCTCTCGCTCACTGTTTTCTCTCTTCTCTCTCTCTCTCACTCTCCTTGCTCGGTTTCGGTCTCACTCTTGCTCTCACACTTTACTCTTGCTCTTCTGTCTCACTCTCATCTCTCCCTTTTTACTCTCGCCCTCTTTTCTCTTGTGTGCTCTTTTGTCTGACTCTTCTCTCTCGCTTTTCTTTTCTTGCTCTTTTCTCTTTCGCTTTTCTTTACTCTCTCGCTCTTTTCTCTCTCGTGCACACTTTTATCTCTCTTTTATCGCTCTTATCTCTTACTCTTCTTTTCACACTCACTTTCTTTTCTCTTGCGCTCGCTGTTTTCTCTCATGCTCGCTGTTTTCACTCTCCCTGCTCTGTTTCATTCTCTCCTCTCTCTCTCGCTGTCTTTTTCTCTTGTCGCTCACTGTTTTCTCTTTATCTTTGCTTGCTATTTTCTCTCTCTCGCTATTTTCTCTCTCTCTCCTCTCCCTTGCTCCCTCTTCTCTCTCTCCTCTCTCTCTTGCTCCCTCTTTCTCCCTCCTCTCTCGTGCTGTTTTCTCTCTCTTGCTCTTTTGTCTCATGTTTCCTCCGCTCTTCTCTCTCTCGCTCTTCTCTCTCTCTCTCGCTCTTCTCTCTCTCTCTCTCTCGCACTTCTCTCTCTCTCGCTCTTCTCTCTCTCTCGCTCTTCTCTCTCTCTCGCTCTTCTCTCTCTCTCTCTCTCTCTCTCTCGCTCTTCTCTCTCTCTCTCGCTCTTCTCTCTCTCTCTCGCTCTTCTCTCTCTCTCTCTCGCTCTTCTCTCTCT